>NC_085857.1:13000286-13030286 GCF_034702125.1 Engraulis encrasicolus
TGAATTGATTTGTACATTGCGTGTCATTGGCCTTGTTTGAAACTGTCTGGCTGAAACCAATACATTTTGGATGTGAAATAGTGATATGTTGTTAAAAAAAAGCATTTTGGATGTGAAATAGTGATATGTTTGGAACCAACTATCTTTTTTTTTACAACCTGAGTTAGTGAGTCACCAACCCGACAGACTGTTTTCAAACAGCCACTAAAGTCCTTAGAGTACTGGAGGATATTGCAAGACACATGTAATCTCTTACCATATTACCTCAGCTATAGGTAAACCTCATTTTTTTTCTGGATTTATTGTCCTTGTACAAAAAAAAAAAACATTCTTTCAGTCAGTCACCTTGGGAAGTTGGCCAAGACATAGTTCATTTTCAAATGTATTATTTTTATTTTGCTTTTTTTTTAGTGAAATTTGACAGAAAAAAAATGTGGTTGTACCATCTTGAGTGGAAAAGGAAGACATTGGATGACTCGCTGTGTTTGACTGAAAAATAAGTTGGTTGCATGTGTGTCATAGGATTCAGTTAGTGGCTGATTTTTCTGTTGCATCCAATAAAATAAGTTATTTTTCAGTTACAAGTGAGTTGTGTTGTGTTGTTCATACAACTAAATTGGTCAAAATGAAATGGTATAATAAATGATCAGACATCGTATCATCATAATTTATCCCCGCATCATCAGGCCAGACATTTTCCATCAAGACAGGTCCGCCAAGCATTGAGGGAGACACTAGGTGCGATCCACTTGTCGTCAGCGCATGCATGCGCATTTAGACAGCAATGCACCCTGGATGAAAATGTGGCATGACGGTTAGATTTCCTGTGAAACTTCAAAATTTCGTCGATGTTGGGTCGACGAGGTGACATGTCACATGGTGTCAAACTATCGCGGGATGAATGCGATTGCAGTCAGATCTTGCAACCTCTGCAGTTGCTTATCCCCTTCAACGCTCGCCTGCAGACTGTCTCCGAGGTCACGCGCCCATGAATTGGTTGGTCAACAACTCACTCACGTGTGTATATGAGTCTTGTCTCACACCCCTCCACAAGTTTGCACAGGTCCCCACTTCAGCTCCTCCTTACTGCCTGTCCCCCCACTCCTCACACGTGGTGCGTTAGTAGAGCAAACTGGTGCGAGCTCATCGTCTCGTTCATATTTGTGGCCGACTTTAATAACACCCACATCGTGACAAGTTTTCGCTCACATGCTTCATCAACGTTGATCGACAGCAGCACAAGTCGTATGGGGCTAATGAAACCCATGGCAACATTAGTCCTCTATCATAAGCTACTTTGTACACAACAGCCAAAATGAATATTTAAATGTGACTAAGAGAGGTCAGCTGTGGTGGCAACATGAGGCCTTATATAGTACCATTACATTAAGGGGAGGAACAGGCCAAAAACCTCAACAGTCCACTGGGCAAATGCCCTGTGTGCCTAAGGGCCAATCCATTCATGACTCCGGCTGGCTGTACGTAGGAAGATGTTTGAGTGGGAGGATGGGACTCCAATGGGATGTGGTATCCGATCGGATGTTTATAAAGTCCTGTGGGTCAGTAATAGCTCCCCTGAGCCTGGTCCCCAAAGGAGAGTCCTGGCAGCGGTTACATACCGCCATTCAGACATACCGCCATTCCGACATACCGCCATTCAGACATTGTCTTTTTATTGCAGGAACCATTTTTCCAGCTTGCAGGAACTGTTTTCAGACCCTACCTGTAAGGGCATTTGGACCGTGACAAAATTCAACACTAAATTATACACTAATTCTGAAATTGCGCTGTCACTTTCTCCACTTCCGCTCATGTTGCAAATGCCAATTGAGTTAGAACGTTGTTCACACGCCTTTAACACTAGAACTACCAGGATTTTTCTGCCTACCTAGAAGTACCAGAGAGGGGTCATTTGACCCGGTGGCTTTTACCTAATACACTAATCACTCATTTTGTTATGGTAATGAGGCTGTTAGGGGCCGTGTGGGGTGAGGGGTGAGGGGGTCACACCTTACAGTGCTAACAGCCAAGACAAACAGGGACAGAAAGCTTCTTCCCAAGGGCGGTCAGCCTCCAAAATCACCACAGGTAAATAGCAACTTGCATGAAGATATCAGCAGCAAAGACAGAAAGCACAGTTTGGCGGAGAGTGTGTTACAGTTTTTCTCCATTGGTTTGGCTCATTTCTAGAAACTGATATGTCATTCTCAAAACATGGACAAATCCCAAAACTAATTTGCAGTTCCTCACAACAGAATGGCATTTATCATTGCTTTCATCAAATTTCAAATGCTTTTGTACATGTCTCAATCATTTAGTACATCCTTGCAAATGGCTATGTACAAGTATCCTACAGTTAACACAATCAGCTTACATTTAGTCGAATTTTCAAATGAATGTACCTTGCTGATCTATCCCAATTGGTTGATTCTCAGTGTAATGGTTGTCCTGAAAACATGTCAGCACATTTTCTTCATATAAGTCATCAATGAACGTGTGAATGTCCCATGTGATCATGACGAAACATATGACTGCAACCAGTTTTTCTCGATTGGTTTGGCTCATTTCTTGAAACTGAGATGACATTCCTATAATCATTGGGTCATGTGGCCAAACATTCTTACACTTCTGCAAAACAGTTCAGATAACTAGCAAAATGTCATATACCTCCCAAAACACCTCATTCTTGCATCAGCACTAAACCCTCTCACATATAACTAGTCAGTACCATCAAAATGGCATAGATCCTTCTCAGTTGCTTTGGCTCATTTGCATTCATTTAGTCCTTCTGTCAAAATAAACTGGATGGTTCAGCAAAACTACATGGATCCTCATCACTCGCTCATATCACCCCAAAAACATTTTACCCATGTGTGAAAACTAAATTTCTTCCACACATATATCATCAGTACCCCCAAAATACATTGTCCCTTTGCCATTGTGTAAGCACTGCCAGTCAAAATAGTTAGGTGTTTTGTCTACGTTCAGCTAACAGATTTCGACTATGTATAAAAATGAAAAAGTGAGTGAAACCATTGAAGTTTGACAACACGGATAATTTACCAAGGACATTTATCAGTAACTTTCTTCACTGTAAATTCATATACAGAAAGTAATGCCCATATATCACAGGTTTCTCATGGGTGTGGCTCATTTCTCAAAACAGAGATAATATTCTCAAAATAACATGGACAAATGCCAAAGCAACTAGCAATTGTTCAAAACAGAATGTCGTTTGAAAAGTGTCATGAAATTAGCCAAATAACAGAGGAAACTGTAGTATACACAGTTGTAAAATTATTTTCCACTAACTTGTAAAGTTACAATACCATCTGACCTGTTGAACACTGTCATGAATTTACTATGTAATGCAATTCTTAAAATATGATGTCCTTTACTGTTTTGGGAATTGCGTAGACCACTTTGCATATGATGACTTACACAATGAAATAATGCTGACGTGTTTTGGAGAGGGCAACCATTAGACTGAGAATTGTCTAATTCGTTTAGATAAGCAAGGTCAATTTATTTGGAAAATGTGCTAAATGTAGCCTATGCTGAATGTGTCAACTGAAGGGTATTTGTACATATCCATCGGCAGAGATGTACTAAACATTTGAGACATGTACAAAGCATTTGATATCTGATGAAAGCAATGAAAAATGCCATTCTGTTTTGGGAAATTGCAAGTTGGTTTGGGGATTTGTCCGTGTTGTTTTGAGAATGTCATCTCAGTTTCGAGAAATTAGCCAAACCAATCGAGAAAAACTGTAACGTGTGAATCTCCCATGCCATGTGACCATAACGACTCATGTGAATGTAACCTGGCAATTGTTAGATGGATAAATACCAGTGTATGTGGACTACTGCTTCACTTCCCTCAAGGATTTTATGGTGAAAGAAGCTCCTCTCCATGGAACAGAGATGCAGAGATACAGCACTCAACAGGCATTGGAAATTATCCACACACGCACACACACACTCTGTGTCTCAAGTGACAGCTGTGAGCTGCTAACAGCCACATTTCCACAACAAAAGGATTGTCCGCAGGGGGTCCAAAGGGTCAAATGACCCTCTTGTGGGGCTTTTAGGTAAAAAGGTCAATTGACCCCTCCGTGGTAGTTCTAGTGTTAAGTACTTGCAACAATGTTCAAATGACTCGGAATGACAATCAAATACTGTCGGAATGGCGGTATGTCGGAATGGCACCCCCGGCAGCTAGGGATTGGGGAAATCCATTAACTGTAAAAACCAAAGAGGCTTGAGACAAGAGGGTGTACTGACGTCATAACAGCGTAGTACGGAATGATGGCGAGGGGAGTACAATTCTTCTACGGTCAGTATTGGAAGCATGGTCAAGTGCAATGCCACTTCCGCGAGGGTCGGAGTGTGGAACAGGTCATAGACGGCGTGAATGTGTGTCAGCTATCCTTAATTACCCATAGCAATTACTGCTGACCAACAGCTGCAGTTAATTTGGCCACACACTGAACAATGACAACCGGATATCCTCTTCGGATTTTGCGGATTACGGAAATTGTATCAATCACCCACTGACCATGCGCAAGGGAGTTACTTTTCCAGCCACTCGTGTCCTCAGGCCACGCCCCCGTACTACACCGTGGCCAAAGGATTTACCCCCGAGAGATTGTTCTTCTGTGTCGACTTTCTTTGGTAAAAACCCCATAAGACAGGCTAGTACTTAGGGTTGCCAACAGTCCCTTGAAATACGGAAACGTCCTGTATTACAGTTTTTCTCGATTGCTTACACACATTTTTCGGAATCAGTTCTCGAATTCTCAAAACTCTACACACAAATCGCCAAACCTCACACACAACGGGCAAAACTCCTCACTACCTCTGAAAAATGCACGTCTTGTCTCAAAACAATGTACTCTCTTCTAAAAAGGTTATTTTGTTCTCAAATGACACACACAAGCAGTCATTTTAATACACTCTTATGTGAACCATTGGACACTAATATGCACAAGGTAAAACTCTATACTCAACTTGAAACACAGTAGAAACTTATTTTCTTCAGTGTTCTACTTAGAAAGAGGGTGTTTTTCTGTAGTAAAATACTGAAATGTTGTTTTTAGACTCGGAGTACACAGATGTATATATATTTTACATATTTTTCTGACATTTTAAAAATTGCACTAATTTATTGTAAAATATTGGGTAACCACATGAAAGTGATGTCTTGTATAACATATTTTTGAGTTCAAAAACTAAACAAAATGTGTTTTCTCCTTGCATCCACTCATTTTTCATCAATATGACATGCAATGTGTCCTTATGGGGTGATGATTTCAGATTGTAAACCGGTATGAAGAGTTTGCCCATGTGATGAGGAAGTGAACTTAGTATGGCAGTTGATTTTAGTATTTTGAATGACAGTGTGTTCAATGCGACAACCAGGGTTTTTCTTCATGAAAATTGTGTGTAATCCAGAGAATTGTGTGTAGTGGTTTGAAAAGAGCTGAAATGTGAGTGTAAAGAAGGAATTGTGTTTAGTGTTCAGTGACATTGGTTAGGGGAGTTGGGAAATGGGTGAGATGTTCTGAGAATTGTGTGTGAAGTACCAGAAATTGTGTGTAAGCAATCGAGAAAAACTGTAAGAGATAAAAGTATCGGTTCTGTATTGAACTGAAACGGGACACGGGAGGACGTCAAAATGCAGGAAATCACATTTAAGAAATACTCAATTTTCTTGGGGACGACCCCCGGCACAATGAAGTGTCCCGTATTTTTTTCATTGACAGTTGGCAACCTGGGGTGCGTTTCTCGGAAGCATAGTTGTCAGCCAGCTTGCAACTTGGGTAGTTGTCAATGGGAAATTGCATTGGAAACAATAAAGTAGCCAGCAAAGTTAGCAATTATGGTTTTGAGAAACGCACCCCTGGTTTTACCAGGCCACATAAATTACTTCGTAATTCATTTTTTTGACCTGGATTCTCGATGCTCTGGAGCACAAGGTGGGAGGAGTGAGCTTAGTTCTGGTTTGAAATGAGCGTTGTCCAATCGCTAACAGTTGACGCTCATGACGCATGTTATTATGCGCCCAAGTGCGTTCGCTTATTGGCCGGCTGCCTGGAGGACGACTTAACCTTCCCCAGGTTCAGGCCGACCAGAATGGAGCCGGTGCCGGTGCCCACACCAGTTGCATTCGGCTAAAGTGCTTATCTGCGAGCCGCCCGTGTTCATACCGGGCCCTAAACTTTTCCCGCACGTGACTGTGCTGATGGCCACGCTGTCGTCACGGTTCGCGGAGAAAAACCTAGTATTTTGCAGTTCGCATTGCAAACCAACTTTCCGGTTTGCGAACGCTAAAATCTGTGGCGTGAACACGTCGGCCAGTTCGCTATCAGGTGCGGGAACGGGCCCCGGCACGGTTCTCAGTTGGCCTGAGTGCGCTAAGTGAAGCATAATCAGACTTGCCTGGTTAACACCAGACCTAATCACAAGTGAGATTGTGTAGAACTAAAGGCAGTATGGGAGTTCCCAGGCTATAATCAGACCATTCGTGAATTAGGAATTAATTCAAAATGATTGGCCTGGCCTGTCAGTCTAGGTTAGTATGTACCACCATAGGCAGGCATGCATTTCATTGCTGGCAGACATTTCTATGACGCTTGCATTCACAAGACCAGGGACGGATTGTGAGTGCATGGGCCCCTGGGCCAGACAACAAGAAAGCCCCCCCCTCAATGGGTACAGCGAATGTACAAAATGATTCAGGGTTTTAGGCCAGATGTGAGTGTGGTTAATTTTTAATCTATGTGTGTATTCCAATATGCAACCTTAGTTGCATCCTCCACTTGTGCTTGTGGCCTCGTACCAGGAAGTAATACGTTGTGATGACATCACTGACAGCAGCATTATATTCCAATATCTCGCAAAAGCTCAATTGTAAAGTAATTTTCTCATTTGCAAACTGGATGGTGAATGAAGAATAGTCCCCCGAATTGTTTTTTGTCTTGGCTGACAGCAGGGAAATTGTTTTCTCCACGGAGCGAGGCGGGCCATCAGCAGAACACGAGGCCACAAGCACAAGTGGAGGACGCAATGTGGCATATTGGAATGTACTCAAAGTTGTTGGGGGTATGAGGGATAGTACTGAGGGGAAAAATGTTAAAGTGCAATTTTAATGCAATACTGTATGAGAATGGAAACTTAGAGGCTTGAGTTTCAGGGTACACTTGACTCTCGGGTGCCGTGCCTGGGCCTAAACACGGTAGGCTGTCGCCGTAATCGGTCCTTGCACAAGACTAAAACATATTCATTACACCTTATTATAACGCACGACTAATTGCTGTTGTGTACAAAAAAGGGGTTCCACACGCTTCTGTTTTTACATCTGGTGCATCAACGGGAGGGAGGCAGGTAATCTTGAACGAAGAGAAGACACCGGAGCAGCTCAGATGGGATGCTTTTTCTTTTTAATTCAAGTGCACAACATGTTAGGGACTTAAGTCCCTAAAGTTAAGTCCCTAACATGTTGTGCACTTGAATTAAAAAGAAAAAGCATTCCATCTGAGCTGCTCCGGTGTCTTCTCTTCGTTCATAATAACTGTTGTGTCTTTGACTAGACACAGGGTGCAGGCCCAGGGTGATGGCTGATGGGCATGGGCCCCTTTGTAGAATCCTCCAGCCAGTCAGATGACCGACCAATAATCTAAACATTGGTAACATTTTCTACAAAGTCTGTAGGACTAAAACATCGATTCTCAAACTATGGGTCAGGTGGGTCAAAGTGGGCCTTTAAAGCAGGGGTGTGGAACCTTTTTCATTCGATGGGCCACTTAAAGTTCCTCCAAGGGCCATCAAAGTCCTCCGAGGGCCGCACTATGATCACAAAGCAGGATTTCCCCCTGCCAATATTGAAGCCAGCCAGCTTTAAAACAGATCCCACCTTCTCTAGGTACCGAAATATAACTAACTTGTATTGCAAATGTAATTTCGAAGATTCCTTTACAAAATGTTGTATTTCGTGTGAATCTGCACATTGAAATTGACTGCACATGGACATGGAAATCCCTTGCTAGGCTAAGACTATGGTGGATTAGGGATGTTAACTGGTAACTGGTTAAGCTTAACCGATAGTCGACCGGATCAACGATAACCGGTTACATTTTCTGCCACCAGTTAACCGGTAATAATAATTATAATAATAATTTCCTCCCAAAAAGCCCCCAAAAACGATAATTTTGAGGTTTTGGTACGATAATTCAGCATTTTCCATCTGGCGACACTGGCTGGACATGACGGGTCCTGTCTGAGCAGCAAAAGAAAGGCTTATGTGAAAAATAAAATTAAAAAAATTCAGTGCTGTGCCTATCAGTCACACGAACGTTATATAATTTAAGATTTCCGGTTAACCGGTTAACCACCGGTTAATGAGTCTCAGTAACCGGTTAATATTTTTAAATTTTCGCCATCCCTATAGTGGATGTGGGGGTCGCGAAAATATCCAAAAGTTCAAGAGGGGGTCCCCACTGACTAGCATATAAAAAGAACACAGACACGGGCAAACTTTTGAGCATTTTATTATAACTTAAAATAAATACTACCAAATGGCAATTGCAAGAACACTACTTGGATTCTTGCCCTAGTGTTTTGGTAAGAAAAATCAAAAACAGGCAAACGAAAAAAAAAAAAGGGCAACTGGAGAGAAGAACATCGCAAACTAACGAAACAAAAACAAAATCAAAATAAAAAAAGAAAACAAAAATGTTCTGAAATGCATTGGTCACAGCCTCCATCCATGGAAAGACAAAACACTTCAGGAGAGAAGGGGAGGAGGAGGAGGAGGAGGAGGAAGATAACACTGTCATCATCAACAGCATGAGCAAAAAACAAACAATAACTGTTACAGTAAACAGTAGAAAAGAAAACAACAACAAAAAAAAGAATCTTAACAAATGAGGAGGAAAAAAAACAGATGACCACATGTGTAGGCCATCACAGAATAAGGGAGAGACGTTTTTTTTCTGATGTCTTGCAAAGAGAAAGACACGTAGAGAAAGTAAGAGCGAGAGATAGATAGAAGGAGATCAAGATGATTCTGTAGTGTTGGGAGGCACCACCTGTTAAGAAAGGGACGGATGGGTTGTACCAGGTTACCAGTGGGAAGAGGTACTTGCAGGCGTGTGTTTATGTTTGTGTACGTATGTGTTCTCTTGGGTGTAGGGGTGGTGGTGTGGAATTGGAGGGGGGGGTGTTTATCGGTAGTCTTGGTAACAGTTTCTATGGTAAAAACCACAAAACCCCACCAACAGTTCGGGAAAAGGGAAGGGGAGCGAAAAGATGAGGAGGGTGCCCGTTTTATTTATCTTTCTTTCTTTTTTTTAAATCACTCTGTTCACCCCCTCCCAAAAAAATACCACCCCAACCCTGAAAAGTCTAGCCTGAGTATCATCCTCCGTAGTGACCGCGCTAGCTCAATACTTTCGCTTGCTGACCACGGAGTCTGACCCTGCAGCCACCCCTGGCAGTTGGAATTCAGATATTCGTTCAGTATCTGAACAGCCAATAGGCTCGCTGATAGTCTAAGCCCCTCCCCAAGCCCTCTTACATATTCAACTGAAATACAACAACTTGATGATGGCGATGTGATGTCTGTAACCAGGACATTTGATAGTGCTTGGTGTAAACTGGGACATTGCCGTCCGCCAAGACCTTTGACGGGCTTTCGGCACTGACACTGCGCAGCTCTTGGGCAGTCACACTGGGCGTTTCTCTTCTGTTCACTTTAATGGTTTTAGTTGACAGTTAATATCTTCATAACAAGGTTGGAACAAGCGCAGCCCCATTTCAGTGTTACTTTTTTGCTGTCACACTCGACGCATATACACAGACACAAACTGGGAAGGAGAGAGGGTGGGGGCTGCTCCGTGGGCTGTGCATTTGGCGCATATTAAACAACGCAACTAGTAGTTTCCCAATAAAATTTGAATCATAATGCCGTGGATCCAATACTATAATATCATATAATATTGTCCTTAAGTCTGAGCGATGCATTGATTATTTGTTTAGGGTACGTTTTCTGCCAGCTAAATGCAAGGGGGAAGGGGGCTATATTAGCAAACAAGACGATTGCACAGTTAGCCTGCTAATTTTAAATATGATCACCTGGAGCTAATAGCCTTCACATGGCTTAATCCATCCCTGTTATCAGTCCGCTTGAGGTTTTTGCTTCGGGAAAGTGAAAAAATGAGGTCCTAATTAATCTTCAGATGGTGTCGGACCCTGACGGGTCCACGTTGTATGTCTCCCTGAAATCGTAGGTTTTTGACGGACCTAGACAAGTTCTACACTCCTTAGTTACCGTTGCTGAGCTCGGATTGGTTGGCGGCCGTTTGAGGGAGGGGTTTTGCGAAAGGCTAATTCCCTCATTAAGTGAGATAATTTCCAACTGCCGGGGGTGGCTGCAGGGTCAGACTCCGTGGTCAGCAAGCGAAAGTATTGAGCTAGCGCGGTCACTACGGAGGATGATACTCAGGCTATGAAAAGTCATCTTTATACATGAAATTAAAATGTACGTAATGCAGTATAATGTCATTTTTGTTCTGTTTGTTCTAGCTTAAACACCCCTATCTCTCCTTTGCATGTTTTTTTTTCTTTTTTCACCTTTTCGTTCATTTTTGTTTTTTTTTCCTCCTTCGCTGTCTTTTGTACAGTAATCAGCCAAGTATTTGCACAATACACAAAAAAATATGGGGGAAAAACCCAAAATGAAACAGGAAGCCACAAGTTTTCTGATCAAATCAGGACCCTGTTTCTTGAAAGCATCATTGTTAAATAGTTAGCAACTTACTAGGTTTCCAATGGGAAATTTCACTGCAACCAAGTAAGTTGCTAACTTAGTTAGCTACGATGTTGTCGAGAAAAGCACCCCCGATCAGTTAACCAAGACATGGAAAAAAACAAGGCATTGCATATGTACATCAACAAAAATAATAATTAAAAAACAAAACAAAAACTCTGGACAATGCAGAGGACGAACGTAAACGTTCAGGAAACGTTTGGAGAACATTCACAAGGAATGCAATGTTCCCTTGGAATGCCAAACCCACACCGCCAAAAAAATCTCCCCTGTACTCATCACACATCGATATAAACACTAGATGCCGTGTGCATTTTGACGTGTCCCAACCCCCGGGCGCCGCCATCTTGGGCCAGTATAATGATATTTCTCACAGATGTGAGCGCCACCTACAGGATACCGCACGTCTCACATGGTCACCCATTGATGGCAGCAATATGTTGTTGTTTAAAGATGGTGGTGATCTGACTCAGAGTGCGTTGCAATATGCGACCTTGCCTCCTCCACTTGCTTCTTGTCATGATGACATCACTGACAACAGCATTATATTTCAATATCTTGCAAAAGCTCAATTGTAGAGCCTTTTTCTCATTTGCAATTGGGATGTTGAATGTTGAATGAAAGTTGTTGTGGCTAGGCTGACAGCTGGGAAACTTAATCGTTTTCTCCACGGAGGAGGGGCCAGGAGGCGGGACGAGGAGACAAGTGCAAGTGGAGGAGGCAAGGTCGCATATTAAAACGCGCTCTATAGCTGTTTGCTCCAATACGAGGGAGTGGTCAACGCAGGATCTAGTGTTCATATCTTATCATCATCACACAGCTGTACCCAACCCCCACCCTCTATATCGCCCCCCACAGTGCCCACTCTGCAACTGCAACTACAACTGCGTGGCTCAGTGCATGTGAGGAATAGCTGGAAAGAACCATCTTACGCAAAACACTCTTCCATACATACATACAGACACATACATATTTAACAAGCACACGCTGGTTCCCAAGATGCACCAACAACAAACAAAAAACCCACCAGTGCCTGTGGGGGTTGCCTGGACTTACTCCTACTTACACAGTGCTCTCATACTACTGTACATACACCATCAAGCACACACACACACACACACATTTCCACACATACACATACAAACTCATACTGAACGTCACCATTCTCTTCCTTACCCTGGGGCCATTTGCTACCAGGGACGGGCAACCCGTATGCTATGCATTAGTTAACAACCCAGTGCCACAAACAGCTGCCTGTAACAACTTCGAAATGTTCCGTTTTTTTTTTTTTTTTTTTTTTTCAGATTTTACTATGGATACGCATGTGTTTGAGTAAAACAAACATTGTTGTTTCATTCGATAAACTAATGGCAACATTTCCTCCGAGTTTTGAATGAAAATATTGTAATTTAGAGCATCTATTAGCAGAAAAGGATGTGTCTGTATAGCAAATGACCTGGTTATACCATATCAAATGTTTGAATTAGACAGCTTAAAAACCAGGCCATTGGGGAATATGCGACACTGTATTGTAAACTAATGAGTCTAGGTTGACCATCACTGATGACTACCTACAACGCGTGTCTACCTGTGCCATAATAACTATAACCCACCTTAACCACCTTAACCCAAACGACCCAACCACCTTAACCCAAACGACCAAACCACCTTAACCCAAACGACCCAACCACCTTAACCCAAACGACCCAACCACTCTGCTGCACCCTGTTACAGTATCTCGGGTGTGTATTTTGCAGTCAGTAACAGAAAGCAACACTACACAGAAAAAAACAAACAAAAAAACAATGGTATATCCCATGCACCCCCCTTGCAAACCAAACAAACAAACAGAAAGATGTAGCAAGACACCCCCTTCCCCCTATAATAGACTTTTTTTGATAATTTCTCTCCCGTCTTGTAGCATGTCCATATTTCAAAGGCTAGACTATCTATTCTGTATCTATTAGTGTAAGCAAATATGTAGCAGTAGTGACACTGAGTTGGTCTCCCTGTTGCGGAGAGAGAGAGAGAGAGAGAGAGAGAGAGAGAGAGAGAGAGAGAGGGAGAGAGCGTGCGAGAGAGAGAGAAAAGGAGAGAGCGTGCGAGAGAGAGAGAGAGAGCGTGCAAGAGAGAGAGAAAGGGAGAGAGCGTGCGAAAGAGAGAGAGAGAGAGCACGAGAGAGAGAGAAGAGAGAGCTTGCGAAAGAGAGAGAGAGCGAGAGAGAGAGAGAGAGAGAGAGAGAGAGAGAGAGAGAGAGAGAGAGAGAGAGAGAGAGAGAGAGAGAGAGAGCGAGAGAGAGAGACCTTTTACCTGTAGTAGAGCAGTGAGATCGCTCTGTCCGTTAGCAGTGTTTGAGGTGTGGTTGGCCTGAGAGTGCGTGATACAGTGTCTGGCAGTCCGGTTCTGTTCTGGTTTGTGTGTGTGTGTGTGTGTGTGTGTGTGTGTGTGTGTGTGTGTGTGTGTGTGTGTGTGTGTGTGTGTGTGTGTGTGTGTGTGTGTGTGTGTGTGTGTGTGTGTGCGCGAGTGTGTTTGCGTGTGTGCTCCTGTTATTTGCATGTATTTGTGCGTGTGATTGCATGCGTGTCTGACTGTGTGTGTGTGTGTGTGTGTGTGTGTGTGTGTGTGTGTGTGTGTGTGTGTATTAGTTTGTGTGTGCGTGTATTCCTGTATCATAAAAAATCTCTGGCTGTAGGCTCTACTACTACTGTATATACGGTAATCCTCCACAGAACTAAACACGAAAACATGTATGGGAGTATGGGAATGAGAGGACAGTATCTTGTTAAACTAGCTCTTCCTCTGTCTCATTTGCAGGGCTTTAAATTAACACCAACCAACCAGCCAAATGCTCGTGAAATTTCAATTTGGCTGGTAGAATAGATCACCTTACTAGCCACTTTGACCCATTAGTGAGTGTGTATTTGGCTAGTAATATTTACGTCCACTAGCCATTTTGGTTGGTGATGAAAAGAAGTTAATTTAGAGCCCGGCTCATTTGTATGTGTGTGTGTGCGCGCTTGTGTGTTTTTTTTTGCCCCCTATTTGTTTCATGGAGAATAGACATTGTTCCTATGACGACCAGGGGAAGCTTGTACGAGTGCCTGAGTCCCATAATCTGGAACCAATCACCACACCCTGCTTTGAAAAAACTACTACGGGAAGGGAACAGACAAAACAAATAAAAACAAAATTCAAACAAAACAGAAAAACTACGTAATTACAGTGACTAAATCCATTTGCAAACTAAAGCTGGACAACAAAGCAAACCCATATCGTATCATATGGGCGCCGCCTCGCATCTAGCCCACACCAGTCTGTCTACCTGTCTGTCTGTCTACCAGTCTGTTCATCCATCTGTCCGTCAGCTCTGCACACATAAGGCAACATATTTGGTCTTGTTCCCCAGTACGGCTCTTTTAAAAACGAGGGAAAAACAAACTAAAAAGAAAATTAACAAAAATTAGCTCATCATCCTCATCATCAATTTCAATACTGATAGATATTTTTTTTTCTTAAATAACAACAAAAAAACTTGTTGTAAACAAATACTGGAAAAAAAAAGAAAATCAGAAAAAAACAAAATATCACAAGAAAATTCCTATGTCTGTCATATTTTTTTCCTTTTTCTTTTATTTTTTTTTTTATTTGTGGGTGGACGTCCTCCCTCGTCTCAGCCCTGCCCACTGTGCAAATACCCCCTTTTTATGTCCCACTACTTTGATCCAACAGTAACAGAAATCGACAAAAACAAAGAAATGAAATAAAACACACATACACACATGAAACAAAACAAAAAAAAGACAACAAAAATAAGAAAAAAAATAATCGACACCAACAAACAAAACAAACAAACATAAAAGAAAAGATATCCCTGGTTGATAAGCAAGCAGAGAGAACGAACGAAGGAAGGAAGGATGGAAGGAGGGAAGGAAGGGGGGAATGAGGGGAGAAAAAGAGGAGAGAGCTTTTTCCTAGCATGGCTACGTGGTTTCCTGTGTTGTAGTCATAGTAATAGTAGTTAAGTAGTAGTAATAGTAGAGGAGGAGGAGGGAGGGAGGGAGGGAGGAGAGAGGAGAGGTGGGAGTGGTGGGGGTGGGGCCTGACTGGAGAGAGGAGGGCGGGGCGTCACTCGCGCCCACTGGCCGAGTAGGAGAACTGTGGGAAATGTGGTCTTCGCTCATTGTCAGCCGAATCCATGCCGTCTTCATCGACTAGAGGGAGAAGAAAAAGGAGAGAGAGAGAGAGAGAGACATGACCATGAATAGAATAGAAACAGTATGGACATACTTTTTTTTTTAAAGATGGAGCAAGAAAGGTAGACATGGAGAAATATAAATAGAGAAGGAGCATTCGTGAGTGATGGCTAAAAAAGAGACTGACAGGACAGAGATTTGAGGAGAGAGATATGACAGGGATGAAGGGGATTGTGTGTGGCAGAGAGATACACAGAGATAAGAGGAAGGCAGGCTGATGAAGAAAGACGAGAAGAGAGAAATTGAGAGGGGGCAAAAGTGTGTGTGTGTGTGTGTGTGTGTGAGAGAGAGAGAGAGAGAGAGAGAGAGAGAGAGAGAGAGAGAGCATGAGAGAGTTCACTTACACTTCTCCGGCGGGGTGATGGTTATGGTCTGTGCTGTGAACTCTTCGTCGAAATAGCGCGTGTCCGTCTCCGAGCTCACCTGAGGCATGAAGGGCGGAGACAACTAGAGAGAGAGAGAGAGAGAGAGAGAGAGAGAGAGAGAGAGAAATGGATGGAGATATTACTTTGAAGGGAATTAACTATAGTCATACTTTGACTTGGATTACAACCAAGATACAGAGAAGGTAAGACCGTGTGGACACTTATTTTTAAGTTAGGGGATGCGGGCAGGAGTCTAAATGCACATTGCGGTTTTGGCGGGACATGTTGCGCACACCTTGCGGGAGTGGGCTGTAATAGATTCAAGATTCAAGAGTTTATCGTCTTTGTCAAAAAGGCAACGAGATTGTGTTTGGAGTACAACACTCAGTAGTGGGACTAGTAGTAGCAGCACCCAGAGCTGTATATAAAGAGAGTCTGCCCAACTATGGGTTCGAACGTTCGAGCTATTCCGCTATTTTGATTGGTTCTGGGCTGGTCACATGTTTTATGGACGCCATTTTCGTTCCCCAGACATAGTGTGTAGCGCAAGACATAGTGTGTAACGCAAGACATAGTGTGTAGCGCAAGACATAGTGTAAAGCGCAAGACATAGTGTATAGCGCAAGACATAGTGTATAGCGCAAGACATAGTGTATAGAGCAAGACATAGTGTATAGCGCAAGTAGTAAGGGGTAGTACAAAAAGCCGCAAGACAAAAAAAGTTGGGAAACACTGCTGTACCGTACTGTACATTCCTCCAAAAAACACATCTAAAGGCCTTGTGCTCATCACTTGACGAGCTCATCATTCTCAGCCCTTAACTCAATGCCAAAAAAAAAACCTAACTCCATGCATCTTCACGCTGCCTTTGAAAGACTTTGGACTGCAAACAGAAGTCCAGTAGCATTGAAAGACACACTTGGGTCTTCCAACTCCTGACTGTCACCACAAAAATTGGCCACCGTGCAGTGAAAGGAGAAGAGAAGTGGAAAGACCAAATGCCAAAGAAAGAAAGAAAGAAAGAAAGAAAGAAAGAAAGAAAGAAAGAAAGAAAGAGAGGCAGAAAGTGTAGCTGCTTCTACCTTTTTGTCGTAGACCTCTTGCCAGTCCAGGTTATTGAAGAAGCTATGCCTCATGATCTCCTTGGCGTCGTCAGGGCCACCGCCGAGCCTGCAAACGGAACACGGAACACGCCACAAACAATCAGTGGAATGTTCCAGAACACTGTCTCTATGAAAACCAGAGGTTTTTTTTAAAGAAAGCTATAGCTTCAGGTATATGGTGTCAGCACTGGCTTTTCTACAAAAGTAGTTTTGTTATCAATGGATTAATTAATGTAAGTACCGGTAGATACTCCTTATCCCGTTAATACACATTTTATCCAAAGCAACTTTGATAAGAAAGCGACCGTTAATTGAACCTTCACACTGCTACTACTGGTGCAATGTGCAATGGATGATGATTAGCCACCAGGCTGGTCCACTTAAGCCATGAAACCTCCTACACTAAAATGGCAGGCGTTTGAGTTTTACTGGCCAACCCCAGTGGGGCACCTAAGTCACGCCCTCTACTTCCTGGTTCATGGGGCAGAGGGAGTCAAAAAATGATTACTGGGCTTGAAAATGAGTGATTTTTGGATTTGTGGTGCATAGGTGGAGGTCCAAGGTTTGGATTAGTGCCAAAAAAAACACAAATTTTCAAGCCCAGTAATTATTTTTAGACTCCCCCTGCCCCATGAACCAGGAAGTAGAGGGCGTGACTTAGGTGCCCCGTTGATTCAAAACAAATCTGCGTTGTGATTGGTTTGCCAGATTCAGGGCAGTTTGGCAGTTCACGGCTATTGATCAAGGCTAGACCAGTCGCAGGTAAAAAAAAAACAAAACAAAAATCAAAGTCAAATCTCTCTCAAACTAGGGATGCACCGATACCGATACTGGTATCGGTATCGGCACCCGATACTGCTCATTATACTCGTATCGGCAAGTGCTTGACGAGTACGAGTACCAGGAACGATACCGCTATTACACAAAACAATGCTAAATCTTGTCACGTTCTGTGGACTTGAAAGCAGCATGGAAAAAAGTGCCACCTCATACATTTACTAACATTTAAATCTACATGGAAATGGACAATAAAAATATCACAGGTGGAAAAAAACAAGGCCATGCATTTATTTTCATTGTATTTTGGTGGTAAAAGGTATCGGTATCGGTTAGGGGTGGTACGGTTGACAAAATTCACGGTTCGGTTCATTTCACGGTGTCAAGGTCACGGTTTTCGGTTCTCTACGGTTCATTTTTTTAGTTCATGATAAATGATGCCCTGGGAATATTAAACAATATTTATATAACTGCAGTTATAAAGTGATGTATAGGCTTATAATAGGCTTATCGTATAGGCTCATAATGTAAAAATGGTGTGATTTTAATTGTGTCATCCTCTGATTGGTCTTATACGCTAATGTTTTAATCAGAGAGACTGGATAAGATACTCCTAGAATGTCTGTTTTACATATTTTTCTGGGCAGTACATGAATTGCGGTTTGCGACGGATTGCACGGTTCGGTTCGGTATGTGTGTGAATTGTACGGTTTCGGTTTTCGGTGCGGTTTGTGCCATCCCTAGTATCGGTACTAGGTATCGGCAAGTACACACATTAATGTACTCGTACTTGTATCGGTTTTTAAAAAAGTGGTATCGGCGCATCCCTATCTCAAACCCATGTATACCACTCACTCACCTCTTGTTGGGGTCTTTGATGAGCAGTCCTCCCAGGAGCGACTTGGCGTCGGAGGACAGGGTCCTGGGGAACTTGATCTCCTCCATGAGGATCAGCTCAAACAGCTTCTCGTGGTCCTGGTTGTAGAAGGGCAGCCGGCCGCACATCATCTCGTACATCACCACGCCCAGGCCCCACCAGTCCACCGCGCGACCATAGTCATTATCCTCCAGGACCTGAGCGGAGAGAGAGAGAGAGAGAGAGAGAGAGAGAGAGAGAGAGAGAGAGAGAGAGAGAGAGAGAGAGAGAGAGAGAGAGAGAGAGAGAGAGAGAGAGAGTCACCTACACATGTTACACACATCATCTCGTACATCACCACGCCCAGGCCCCACCAGTCCACCGCGCGACCATAGTCATTATCCTCCAGGACCTGAGGGGGAGAGGGGGAAGGAGAGAGAGACAGAGAGAGAGAGAGAGAGAGAGGGGGAGAGAGAGAGAGAGAGAGGGGGGGGGAGAGGGGAGGAGAGAGAGAGAGAGAGAGAGAGAGAGAGAGAGAGAGAGAGAGAGAGAGAGAGAGAGAGAGAAAGAGAGAGGGACAGAGAGACAGAGAAAGAGAGAGAGAGAGAGAGAGAGAGAGAGAGAGAGAGAGAGAGAGAGAGAGAGAGAGAGAGAGGGGAAGAGATAAAGAGAGAGAGAGAGAGAGAGAGAGAGAGAGAGAGAGAGAGAGAAAGAAAGAAAGAAAGAAAGAAAGAAAGAAAGAAAGAAAGAAAGAAAGAGAGAGAGAGAGAGAGAGAGAGAGAGAGCGAGCGATAAAGAGAGAGAAAGAGAGAGAGGGGTTACACACAGACCCCACCAGTTCACCGCTGTCCTCCAACACCTGGGGAGTTAAATATACTGCACACATTTTACACACATACGTACATTGTAGAAGCAACGATAGTTCACCACCTAACCTTTGCCATTGTCTTCTAACACATAAGGATTACTGATTATTTCTTGCCTGTAGTCATTGTCTTCTAGTTCCTTGGAATAAATACAAATACGGACACTACACACACGGACACTACCACAAAGACAAACACAAACACAAACACACACACACACGGACACACACACACACACACACACACACACACACACACTAGAGCGTGGCTCGGGCCGGTTTTTTCTGTCCGAGCCTGGCCCTCAGCCGACAGAAAAGTGATCAACCCCGACCCGAGCCCGAGACTAATTAAAATGTTTGTGTCCGAACCCGTCCGAAGCCCGAGACCACTGTAATAACAACAGAACCTGTGCGCAAGCAATATTTTCTATGTGGCCTCCTTCATACTCAAAATAGCACGTGATAAATAGCCAGGATAGGCAACTAGGATGAGGCAATTTGCTGTAGCCTAATTTAGTTACGCACGCATAGTAAGTATAAACACACGCATACATGTGACAGCGCACCTTATGCTTCTTTCGGTTAGACCAGAGATGTTGGGTGCTGTGATCAAATGCATGGGAGGGGCGTGAGAGGATAAGAAAGGCGAAAACTAACGAATACGGTTTGGATGCAGTCAGCGCGGCTATGGACGCATTTGTTACGTTACTGTTAGTGTAAATAAATCCCCGCGAGCCGGTGAAGATGCCACTCCTTGTCGTTAAGAAGGATGGGCTATAAGTTCACCCCGAAGAACAGTAGCCTGTTCGGCCCTCCAAGAGAATGTCATTTCCCCTGATGTCCATGCGGTCAATATAAAATCAGGAAAGGTTGCACGCGCATAGTTACAACTGTAGGCTACAGTAAAAGTGACAAGAATTAAGAACCTACGTGAAGGACATGAAATGTCACAGCGGACAAAGTAGTAACAGGAAACCTCTTCGCCCCTACCTTAGGCAACTCCACGTAGCGTGTGCGTCTTCTTTAATCCATATTATGCTCCTTGCTACCCCTTGCTGGAAATGTAATCCTTGGCGAGCAATGCAGTGACAAACTTCGTCATTTTATGTTCAACATTTAAGACAGCACAGAAGGCATGCTAAAACATGGCCTACACTAGGCCTACAACAAAAGACCACGCGTTCACTGACAACTGTATTTGGCGCTTATTAAGAAAGCAAGTTGACTCGGCATTCCTGCTCGGCTGACTGGGAGTGAGCGTCCATGTTGCCACTGGTAACTGGCGCGTGCATACAGCCAATAATAATCACTCGCACGAGTAGCCTACCAACATTTTCATTTATGCATATTCAATTACTTATTTTTTAATCACAAAACTGCCGTTTGCATGAACTGAAACGTTTCCTCTGATTGCTTACAATTTTCACAATGTCTGTTTGGTTCAAGCCCGAGCCCGACCCGAGTCCGACAGATATTCAATTTTTTTTGTCCGAGTCCGGCCCGGCCCGTCGGGTTCCGACCCGGCCCGTCGGGCTTCGGTCGGGTTGCCATGCTCTGACACACACACACACACACACACACACACACACACACACACGTGGCCTCACCTCTGGTGCCAGGTACTCTGGTGTTCCACAGAAGGTCTTCATGGTGGCGGTGTCAGTGATGCCCTCCTTGCAGAGGCCGAAGTCTGTGATCTTGATGTGCCCGTCTTTGTCCAGCATCAGGTTTTCCAGCTACAAAAAAACACATCACATCACATCACATCGCATCACATCACATCACATCGCATCACATCACATCGCATCACATCACATCACATGCTACAATGCTACACGGATCCATTGACTTTCACTAGCTTAGCGACATATTCCCTCTTTTAACTTGTCTTAAAGCAAGACAACGCTTAACATGACAAATAAGACACTTAACCACCTTTATAAACCCCAGCCAACGATTTTAACTGTATTAAGCCCCAAAATAGTGGCATACCCCTTTAAGTGCTGCTTAAATGTGTGACAGTCCAGCATCAGGTAAGCAGTCTTGCCGGTTGCTACGTACCTTGAGATCGCGGTAAACAATCTTGGCGGAGTGCAAGTAGTCCAGAGCGGAGACGATTTCCGCCCCATAGAAGCGCGTGCGGTCCTCCGAGAACACCCGTTCTCTCGACAAATGAAAAAACAGCTGCCCAAGACAAAATCACACACATTACATTAAACCTAACTGACGCCTTTATCCAATGCTACTTTTTATATTGGGCACTTCAACCATGGGGAGAGGAAAAGAGTGGTAAGGGTGAGGATTGGTCCTGCAACCTTGTGATCATACATACGTAGCTTATGGATGACTAGACTCTAAAGGCCATATCATGTTTTGTGTGTCTTTAATGTGCGTTTTCATGTGGATTGTGGAGAAGTGTCATGCAAGACAAATTTCTGTGCAAACAGACAATAAAAGTTTATCTTATCTTATCTTAGATGCAAATGTACTTATTGCAAGGTTCCTCAGACATGAGTCAGACAACAACAAAAAAACACACTGACCATGACGCATGCCATAGCATTGGTGTATTTTTTTTATACTTAGGGGGCCATTGGCAGGCTTATGATTAGGCCAAGGGGGCGTTGGGAGGCTTGTGATGAGGTCAAGGGGGTGTTTGTTCAGAATAGGTTCAGAATCACTGGTGAATTGGTTCTGAAGGAAGTTAGGACATCCCATAGTTAACATGCAGATGAGTTACAGAGTCACACGGGAAAAGAAGGAGGAGGATGTTAACGTTATCGTTGCCAACCTTTGGGAAAACAAAAGAGCAAAGCCTCTTACCTCACCGCCGTTAACATACTCCATCACAAAACAGAGACGATCCTTGGTCTGGAAAGACCACTTGAGGGACTGTAGGTCCAAACAAAAACAAAAACAGAAAAGTTATTGAAAAAAACAACAACAATGCTCCACAAAAAGTATTGATTTATTTTATTTATTAAGCTGATGATACACCATGCACCTTTTTTAGCAACTCTTTTGGACAAAGACATTACAATTTTACAACATTATTTCTTTTGTAAAGTTTCTCTCAATTTTTTTAATCAAAAAATCATCTTATAAAATTAGGAACCAATCAATCATGTCGTTTCCTAGCAACGCTGCTCAAAATGTATATCATCATCACCTTCATTAGGGACCATAGAGCTCGAAAGTCCCGCCCCTTAGTTCCGCGTTTCAAGGGACCTAAGCTGACCATCTAACAACATGGTAGCTAGTAAATATATTCTGATCTCAGTCATGATATGCGCTGGGCTACAAATATGTTGTTTAAGAGGCTAGATAAAGATTATTCATGCAGAAGTATCAATGTTTTGTTCCGAGGCCGTCGGCATGAAAAATGTGAAGAAACACAGCTTTCTAAAAAGTTTGGGGGTTCGTACGAAAAATTAAGCAAAAATATCAGAAACAACATATATGGAGCCCGTGGCACAACTCGAAGGGGATCGAAATATCATTTTAATACCGCCATTGGATTACATGCTACGATTTTCGGCTAAAAACGCCGTTGAGGTCCCATGAGATTGGGGGAAGTGACGTCACTTTCGAGCTCTATGACCTCTTTCACACTTTTAAAGGGACACTGTGCAGGAAATGGTCAAAATAGGTACTGCAACTATGCTGCTCATTGAAAATGTGTCGCCTATTGCCAAATTTTACCTTTTCATGATAGTTTACTAAGTAATAAAATATTTTCTAGTATGGCCCAAGTACAGTCATTTTTGCAGCTAAAAATGGTTATTTCTGAAAATTCAAAATGGCGGACCATGGAGAAGATCCCCCTTTTCATGTATGAAAAGTGCAATTTTTCCAGTCATAATGAATACTTAGAATTTCATGGTGGTGGTAAATATTAATGAAAAAGGTAACATTACTGAATGGGTAGCATGCATTCTGGAAATAAACAACTAAAAATCGCACACAGTGTCCCTTTAAACATGAATGGTTTTCTCCTACTCACAGTTAAAAATGGATGCCTGGTGTTTTTCAATACTCTGCTTTCTGTAAGTGTGTGGGCAACCTCATCCTGTAAAAGAGAGAAAGATGGAGTTAAAGATAGAGTTAAGGGTTAAAGTTAGTATGAGTTACAGGAATAATAAAAAAAAAAGTTATAAGAGAAAGTGTTACAGAAAGAAAGAAAGAAAGAAAGAAAGAAAGAAAGAAAGAAAGAAAGAAAGAAAGAAAGAAAGAAAGAAAGAAAGAAAGAAAGAAAGAAGAGTTAAAGAACATGTGAAGGAAAGAAAGAAAAAGTGTGAAAGAAAGAAAGAAAGAAAGAAAGAAAGAAAGAAAGAAAGAAAGAAAGAAAAGTGAGAACACAACATATGACAGAAACAAGTCTCTGTGACTGTGTATAGGGGGCGAGGGGATTAAAGCATGCTTGGTGGCAACACCATAGGTCACAGCAAGCAATCAGCCTGTACTTTGAAAACTGGGGCACAATATAAATACATATGAAACACTCACTTTCATCATATGTAGCACTATATAGGTAAGAACACAGGTTTTGTTCCCTACATAGCGCAAAGCATAGGGCAGTGTGCAATTCCCAAACTAGGGGTCGTGACCCCAAGGGGAGTTGCAGAGGTACAGCAGCAGAAAAAGTCTGGGAACCACTGGTGTAGGGAATGAATGAATGAATGAGTTTTTCAAAATGAGGGTCTGTTGTGACCTAATGGAGTTGGTCGAAGGTTGCAGGGTCTGTGTGTGTGTGTGTGTGTGTGTGTGTGTGTGTGTGTGTGTGTGTGTGTGTGTGTGTGTGTGTGTGTGTGTGTGTGTGTGTGTGTGACATTGTCTGCTCACTATTGGGACATTTTGGATTGAGCATTAGTCTGTGTGCGTCTGTGTGCACGGACTAGTGTGTGTGTGTGTCTACATTATTGTGTGTGTGCATGTGTGCGTGCGTGCGTGTGTGCATCTGTGTATATAAATCTCATCTTAGCTGTGTGTGTGTGTGTGTGTGTGTGTGTGTGTGTGTGTGTGTGTGTATGAGTGTTGAGTGTGTGTGTGAGTGCGCGCGTGCATGTGTGTGTGTGTGCGTGCGTGTGTAAATCTCACCTTGGCTATAATGACCTCCTTCTTCAGTATCTTCATTGCATAATAGGTTCCGCTGGCCTTCTCCCGGACCAGAATCACCTTCCCAAACGTGCCTTTGCCCAGCAACTTTAGATAGTCAAAGTCGTTCATTGTCTACAAAAAACAAGAAAATGATAGATGTTAATATTAAACGTGAAGAGGAAATCTTCTGTGCTCTTCTCCCGCATCAGA
The DNA here is from genome assembly GCF_034702125.1 of Engraulis encrasicolus. Taxonomy (NCBI): domain Eukaryota; kingdom Metazoa; phylum Chordata; class Actinopteri; order Clupeiformes; family Engraulidae; genus Engraulis; species Engraulis encrasicolus. Next base: position 13,024,641 of record NC_085857.1, read on the forward strand.
ATCACCTTCCCAAACGTGACTTTGCCCAGCAACGTTAGATAGTCAAAGTCGTTCATTGTCTAAAAGAATAATTTAAACAAAAAATGATAGATGTTAATAATAAAATGTAAAGAGAAAATCTTCTGTTCTCTTCACCCGAGCCAGGATCATCTATTCCAGTGTTTCTCAACCTTTTCTTAGGCGAGGCACCCTTTCAATTCATGAAAAACTTCAAGGCACCCCAAACCAACGAGCCATAACATGGCATCGCATCCGATACCACACAAGCTTAGAAAAGGAACACATTTGGAGACGTCTCACGACCTACGTTTGAATTTGCAGCTGACTGATTGTGCGTAAATGGCAGATGAAAGATTCCACTGACTAGCATTAACTTATCAATTTAGGAAAACATGTATTATATTACATCATTTATCAGCCACGTTTATGCGGCACCCCTGAGGGGGGTCCGCGGCACCCCAGGGTGCCCCGGCACCCCTGTTGAGAAACACTGATCTATTCCACACAATCTTTACCCAGCAACTTTAGATGGTCAAAGTCGTTCATTGTCTGTTTATGGTGAAAATCATATTTTTTAAGAGAAAGTGCGCTCAACTCCCAAATGTTTCTTACTAAGTCTTCAGGTGCGAGCAAACAGCAAAGTTCATGTTTAGTAAAAAAAAGCCGCACATCCGAATCAATTTCTTGCAGTTTTAATACTGGGTTAGCATGGCAGACAGACAGCCTAAGCCTTCTTCAGCGTCTTTGTGAAAATCATGAACAGGAGGAGAAAAGTGAATAAAATTAAGACAACTTAGTGAAGTCATTCTTGGCCTGCGTATGGCAAATTTCACAGTAGAGGAACTTTGCATAATTAAAAAAAAACAAAAAAACTTTACACCTCAACGTCTTTCCTTCTGTGAAAAAGTCGAAAGGGTCTAAGAATTCATAGGGTACAAGAATTCAGACATTATAGGAAGGGAAAAATATTACAAAAACACTATTACAACAATGTAGACTGGCCCATCAATGTACACTGGCTGCATAATAATAATAATAAAGTAGTTGTGCGTTTGTCAACATCTTTCCTTGTCTGCGAAAAGTCAAAAGGGTACGAGGATTCCCAGACAGCACTTCATTATGCACAAATAAAACATTTGTCACGAAGTGTCATAATCGTGTCGAAACAAAGCTCTGCTCCTATTCAGACAGACACATCATTAGTGCCTATCCTCCCTGAGCACTCATTATTTTAAAAGCTTTCCCCCTCTCCTCTCCTCTCCTCTCCTCTCCCCTCTCACGGTTGTGTCTGTGTCTGTGTAGACAGTTACGTGATGATTACTAATCTGAGTGAGTCGTGAGTGGCGCTGGCGATGGGGGATATTCCAGCCTCCGCAACGCATCACAAAACTGAGGCATTCCCTCTGGAGCAGCGCAGGTTTTGTGTCTGTGTCTGCATGACATTTAGGTGTATAGTGTCTGTGTGTCAGGGTTCCCCCAGGATTGTTAAACCTAAATTCAATGCTTTTAAGACCTTTTTTAATGCATGTTCACATAAAATGTAATACTTTTATCGCACCCATTATTTCAATAATATTGAACGAAATTCAATTAAGAAAGCGCGTATCAAATTCAAACCTCATTACTTCTTAAGAGATTACCTCTCTGTTTGGCACAAGAATGTACATTTATGGAAAATACAATTAAAACACATGCAAAGTTGCATTGTAGCATCTCAGATTTATTTACTTAAACAAACCCCAGAATTGAATTCAAAAGCTGCTTCAAAAGCACTATTTATTTGTTAATTGCAGATTACCGACTTGCTGTGATGATCACCGATCAGCCAAACACAGAAAGAATTGGAACATTTGCTGTTTTTTATAGGCTATTGACATTTTCTAGGATGAAGTAGACCAATCATAGGCCTAATCATAATTTGCACATGTAACCTATATTCATACAGTAGGCCTATCTGTCTTTCAACATGTATTAGCCAATATAATGTAAACCTATCAGACTAAATTGGAGTAGACCATTATTATTGTTGTTGGGCCTAATAATTAGGCCTGATCGTTTTTCTTCACTCCATTATAATGACGTTCAAAAAGCATAATTGCCTACATTTAAATGTACCATTTACAATTTGAGCGTTAAACTGACAATAACCCACTCATTTTTTGAGTCAACAAGTTATTGGTCATAGGGCTAGTTGTGCAAGTAATGATCCCCCTTAATGTAGTGTTTTACAGGTATTTGAGAATAGCACTGCCATAGTCGAATGGCCACAATAATGATTATCCGATAAGACCATGCATGCGTCCATGCTTGTTTACAATTTTTCACCATGCGCAATTCTGGGAAGTATGCATTATCTGAGCATGATTCAGTAAGGAAATGCGCCGTGAGCCCCCCTATTCATAGATGGGTCAGGTCTCCTGGTTTAGCAGCGCATCGATTAAAACAAGATCAACTAAGTAGTCGTCTTTTTTTCCGAACAGCAAGGGGAAATAGTTCAGAGACGGGATTTGATACGAGTCAAGTTTGCTACAGCTATAGCGTGCCCACGCGTTGGTGTGTGGAGTGCACTGTAGCCTAACCAGTGTGTGATTTAACCGCGGTTACGCGTCTGTGGTTATTATTGGCCACCTCAAAAATTCAATGCAAGATTTTAAAAAGAGGCTAAATGTTGCATGACGTCGCCTTGTTTTCTGCTAACGCTTTTAGGCAAGAGTGTGTTAATTAATGTCGGTGGTCGTTGGTGATACATCTACTAGTTGCGACCAATCGATAGGCTGTCTCGCCAAGTAGCCTAATTGCGTTTGTAACACAGCTTTGTCATGAAATTGAAATGGCTACAAATGACAGCGGTGGATTTCTGATTGCTCCTTAAGTTTGCTTCACAACGTTCAATAGCCTTAAAAAGAATACCCCAAGAAAACCGGTAACATTCCACAACGTCAGTTCTCCACTGTTTGCATGAACACAATGAAATAAATATAAAGGGGGGGTGGCTTTGATCACAACCTGCTTCTCGAGTTCAACTGGTGCTTGGACGGCACAAATAAAACTTTGCTGGTTAGTGGAAAAAATACTTGTGCGCTACATCGAGGATAGATAATTGTTAATGCTACACTTCCCGTTGTCGCTGCAGCACTCAAGGTTTGTGCACGTGTTTACAGTGCAACGAATGGACGTTCTGTGCGTCATCTTCATTATGAAAAAAGCCCAGCGTAAACGTTTTCTTGCATAGTGTGCAGCACGCCTCGCGGTCATTCGGCACAGATTTTACCCAAAAGTATTTTGGATCCTGCAGCCACTTGGGGTTAAACCGGCACTTTCCCATTCTTCACCTCACCTCATCAAAAAATGACGCCGCTGCACTCTAGATTTGTGTTTACAGTAGCGTTCTACAACGAATCATGGGTATTGACGTTCTGTGCGTCATCTTCATTATGAAAAAAAAAAACTTCGTCCTTTAGGTTGCACACTGAAATGTTTTTTGAAAATGTAATGCCGCAGTGAAAAAAAATCCCGACCTTTAACAGCTAATTCAATGCTCTTAATGCTGGATAACTAAATTCAATGCCTTTTTAATATTTTTAATAACCCGCGGGAACCCTGGTGTGTGCAGGACATATACTGTAGGTGCATGTGTCTATGTGTGCATGACATGTATAGGTGCATGACATATAGGTGTATGTGTCTGAGTGTGCATGACATGTATAGGTGTATGTGTCTCTGTGTGCATGACATGTATAGGTGTATGTGTCTGCGTGTGTATGACATGTGTAGGTGCATGTGTCTGTGTGTACATGACATGTGGGTGTATGTGTCTGTGTGTGCATGACATGTAGGTGTATGTGTCTGTGTGTGCATGACATGTATAGGTGTATGTGTCTCTGTGTGCATGACATGTATAGGTGTATGTGTCTGAGTGTCCATGACATGTGGGTGTATGTGTCTCTGTGTGCATGACATGTATAGGTGTATGTGTCTGTGTGTGCATGACATGTAGGTGTATGTATGTGTTTGCAGCTACATGTGCACTGTGCCAGCAGGCATACGTGTGTGCATGTACAGTTGTGCTCAAAATAATAGCAGTGTCTTTACAAAGGTGAATACCGGTAAATGTCAAAATTGCTATTTTTTAACATGACATTTCTCCACTTTCTATGAAATATTATGAAATTCAATTACTAGGTTTTATGTCTGTGTGCATGACATGTACTATAGGTGCATGTGTCTGTAGTGGTCAAGCTGGTCCACTTCAGAGAGAATCACTGAGCCAAGGATGACTGGAGCACACAGGATACGTTTTTCTGCCATTTCATTGTGGTGCAAGCATGACTGGAGCATGTTTCGACGCAGTGCGTCTTCACCAGTCAAAATGTGTATGCGTCTGTGTTTTGCCTGTACACTATACACTATGAAAGTACAGTATGCATACATGTGTGCATGTATACTATGCATACAACAAATACCTCCTCTTAATGTATGTTCTCTACAAGTCTTCTGTTGTCCAGTCTTGCCCTTTAAATGTCTGTATGAGCACTGTCTATGTCCATACTGTCTTATGTCCATGTATGAGTACTGTCTATGTCTATACTGTCTATGTCCTTACCTAGATTAGTCTATGTCTGCATGGGAAAGCAAGAAACGTAATTTCAAATTCTTTGTATGACCAGTGCATGTAAAGAAATTGACAATAAAACCAACTTGACTTGACTTGACAACTGAGGCACTCCTGTCTGTGTGTGCATGATATTTAGGTGTATGTGTCTGTGTGTACGTGTCTGTGTATGTGTGTGTATGCCTGTGCACGTGCACTGTGCCAGTAGAGTATGCATATGTGTGTGCGTGTATACTATGAATGCATGCATGTACAGCATGTTTGCAGATTTGACATCACATGTTCAATGCAGATCCAGTAATTTGAGCATTAGGAACACACACAAGGACCATCTCCCTTCCTGTAATGTTAGACAGTGGTCAGCCATAGCAGCACGACCCTTCCCGTAAAGAGACCTGATGATGCTTTATCTAGCTTTAGCATGCAACATCCTAATGTCATTTTTTTTAATGGGACATGGAGGTCAACAGGTGTAATAGAGCAGCTGAAAAGGAAAATGCCTCCCACTTGGGACAGTATAACCAGAGAGAGTAGAGAGAGAGAGAGGTTCCATTGGCCCATTGTTTCCGGGTTCTATTATTGCAAGGGGAGGGGGGGAAAATCCCCCTTTAGACAGACCTAGGCAGACCTAAGGACTGTTCTATTCAATGCTAGGAGTATTATGACACGCCCCTTTAGGCAGACCGGAACCTGGTCATGTTAGGTGCCCATAGCAACCTATTACATTGGCATATCTCTATATACTTAAATAATCTCTGGTATAACTTATAGAATACCATTAAATACATGGGGATAGGTCTCAGGGGTAGCAAAATACACTAAGTGCATATTATAACAGGAGAGGCAAGAGGCGCACTATAAATGAAGGAATAAGGTTAATTTAGGTGAATTAAGGTTTGTATTTCTCTTCTGTATCCATCGCCTCATATATAATAGTAGTATAACATAGCTATGTATTAACACAATGAATGCCACACGGTTTCTGGAATTTTGGAATTTGGAATTTGAAGATACGGCAGCTTCCTCTTGCATCC
>NC_085857.1:13035286-13065286 GCF_034702125.1 Engraulis encrasicolus
GCCATCTGTTAACGAGCAGCTCAACAGCGGAGGATGTGAACAGTAGGAAAGTATAAATCCCAGGTGGTGCCCAGTGTACCCAGTTACTGTAAGTGGGTTTGTTTTGCAATTCTGCTGAAAAATACTGGCGTACAAAAACACTCTTAGGGGGAAGTCACAAGCAAGGCGAAAGAATAGCCAACTAGCTAGTAGTAGCTCAAACCAAGTGCACAGTTATTGTAAGTGAGTTTATTTTTCCAATTCTGCCAGACAAAACATATCGAGGGTATGCCAATGTAGTACGGCACAGTTCCTTTAACCGGGTTTGTTTTTTTTCTGCCAAATACTAGCAAACAAACACTCCCAAGAGAGCAAAACACGGCAGAAGTGTGTGTTGGATGTGAACAGTGGAAGTTATAAATCCCAGGTGGTGCCCAGTGATGCCCAGTTACTGTAAGTGGGTTTTGTTTTGCAATTCAGCTGAAAAATACTAGCGGACAACAACACACTCAGGTGGAGGTCACAAGCATGGCGAAAGAATAGCCAACTAGCTAGTAGCTCAACCAAAGCATATACTAAGTGGGTTTGTTTTTCCAATTGTACTGGAAAATATTGGTCGGACAGAAACAGGCCCAGGGGATGTGAAAAGTATTGCGAAAGAATAGCTAAGTGGCTAGAAGCTCAACCCAAGTTTGTTTTTCAATTCAGCTGAAAAATACTAGCGGACAAAAAACACATGGGGGTAGGGGGGCGGGGTGTCAAAAACACGACGAAAGAATAGCCAGCTAGCTAGTAGCTCAACCGAAGCATATACTAAGTGGGTTTGTTTTTCCAATTGTACTGGAAAATATTGGTCGGACAGAAACAGGCCCAGGGGATGTGAAAAGTATTGCGAAAGAATAGCTAAGTGGCTAGAAGCTCAACCCAAGTTTGTTTTTCAATTCAGCTGAAAAATACTAGCGGACAAAAAACACATGGGGGTAGGGGGGCGGGGTGTCAAAAACACGACGAAAGAATAGCCAACTAGCTAGTACGTAGCTCAAACCAAGGTGCACAGTTCCTGTAACCGGCTTTTTTTTGTATTCTGCCAAAAAATACTAGCAAGAGGGCAAAACATGGCAAAGGTGTGTGTTGGATATTGAATGTTTTTCATTTCTGTTGAAATACACCAATGACATAACACATGTCCAGAGCAGAGGTTGCGCTAGACTTTTTCACAGTCCGTCATTTTGACGGACAGGGTCGAAAAAAATCCGTCATCGCCTATTTTTTTTAATTCTCCATCTCCTTTCTCAATGTGGGGGGTCGCGACCCCGCACCGGGAACAACACATGCGCAATTGCAGCCAATTGAGAGTAAACCGCTGTGAATACACCCCCTTTCACTCGACATTCATTCTCCAACTTTGAGGATGGAGTCAATTTTGCTTTCCACTTTCTCTCTCTGCCCCCCTCATTGCACTGTTTAAAAAGCTGCAGATATCTCTCATGACGCGCGTCTGATTCAGTGTTCAGCGCTATGGTCACCACAAGCACTTTTTTAAAAGACGCGTGCAGGGCTTTATCCAACAGCTGTCAGTCACTCGTTTGGCTCTGATTAATGCACCGATTGTAATACAAAGGCGCAGTGTTAAATAATATTCGCGTTTGGCTTCACATGCACGATGGAAAGGAAAGCCGTCTTGAAGCAGAAAGGTTTAGCCCAGGCAGTCGACAAAGGCACTGAAGCCTAGAACTACAATAGGAAGACGACCAGATTTCGCAAAACTTTGTTGAAAAATATCAGCGACGGTAAAGGGAGTCTCTCTATGAGCCTCTCTATAGCCGTTTCTGGCAACGTTTGCCAAGTTGTAAGTTGCGTTGCCTGGTAATATTTAGGCTCTTGAATATCCATCGTTTTTAACCTATTAGTTAATGTCCTGAAGCCGTTTTAGAACTGCGTTGCCTTTGAGTGAAGGTTCTGGCTAGCAAATGCTATTCGTATAGTGTTTATGTTTCAAGCGAGGAGTTATGAAACAATGCTTCTATGAAGGGACAACTTCGTCATTGGCAGAAAATCAGATAGTCGGTAAATGTAGTAGGCCTATGTCTAAACATAGTTCTGAATCTTAAAGTCGAAGTCACACGTGTAGGCTATGGTGGCAACGTCTTAGTTATTTTAATTCATTATTTTGAGCAAGCGCAGAGGCGCGCGCTCTGCTGCAGCCAGCCGCACAGCCCAGCTGCGGCGCATGGTATGGCAAGCAAGGAGAGGGGGAGAAAGGCAAACGATAGCATGAAATTATCTGCGCTGATAACTATACCTAATTGAAATGCATATTTGCTCTACTCGATAGAGGCGTACGTCTACTTAAAACTTGTGATTTATTTATCATCACCCTGATTATTGATCCGTCAAAATGACGGACAGACTTCAGAATTTTCCGTCATCCTTCAAAAAAATCCGTCAATGACGGACATTTGTCGGTTAACGCGACCTCTGGTCCAGAGGGAATTAAAAACATACCGAAAGAATAGCCAGTTTGTACTTGTTGACTTCACACAATCAGGTCAAAGCTTTCATAGCTTTGAGCTAACAAAACCCTGTTTATCAAGCAGGTTAATAACTAGCTCTGCAATCAATAAACTCAATTTCACCTTCTCTCAACCTCACTTGACCTGATGGTCCCTTCTTCTTGTCTCAACCACATGCACCAGTTATCCACACCTTGTGACTGCCACCTGGCCACCTGCCACTACACACGTTTGGAGCAGAACTACATACCAATTCTCATTAGGGGTGTATTTCTCGAAAGCGTAGTTGATAACTACGGTAGCTACTTTGTTGGTTGCAGTGCAATTTCCCATTGGCAACTACCCAAGAGAAAGCGTTTTGAGAAAGCGTTGTGTTGTGTGTTCTGCCGAAGCCACACTAGATCAGTAGTAAAGCAGCAACACACACACTCACAGACACACACACACACACACCAACGATGACCACAACCTATCTATCTGTAGTAGCCACATTAGATTAGCAGTAAAGCAGTAGCAACACACACACACACACACACACACACACACACACACACACACACACACACACACACACACACACACACACACACACACACACACACACACGCACGCACACGTCCAGATGTCCCTGTGTCACACAGGTGTTTGGCGGTGTCCCGTACCTCTCGTCGGGCGTGTCTACGTGGAAGGTCCTCTCGATGACGGTGGTCCACTGCAGGCAGCGGATGATGAAGGTGTTGGGCTTCGGCCGCTCCGTCTTCATCAGCTGACACTCTGGAGACGGGGAAGGAAGGACACACACGCACACACACACACAGGCACACACACAGACACACAGACACACACACACACACACACACACACACACACACACGTCAGGGGTGGTCAGAAAAGGCACGGATGCAAGCACACACACATCTTTTTTTTTTTTTTTTTTAAGATTTCTTTTTGGTCTTTTTCGACTTTATTTGATAGGACAATGTGAGAGGTGGACAGGAAGCGAATTGGGAAAGAGACGGGGAGGGGTTGGCAAAAGGACCCGGGCCGGGAATCGAACCCAGGTCAGCCGCATGGCAGGCGAGTGCCCTACCAGCTGGCTATGGCAGGGCCTACACGCGCCTTCTTCAAAGGGTCATCAGAAAAATACTGGCAAAATCGGCACAGAGAAACTCACTCTCACTTGCACGCACGCCAGAGGTCGCGTTAACCGACAAATGTCCGTCATTGACGGATTTTTTTGAAGGATGACGGAAAATTCTGAAGCCTGTCCGTCATTTTGACGGATCAATATTCAGGGTGATGATAAATAAATTACAAGTTTAAGTAGGCCTACACCTCTATCGAGTAGAGCAAATATACATTTCAATAAGGCATAGCCTAGGGCCTAGTTATCATCAGCGCAGATATTTTCTTGCAACTATCGTCCTCTATCGGCAACTATCTCTCCCTCTCTCCCTGCTTGTCATAGCCTACCATGCGCAGCAGCTGGGCTGTGCGGCTGGCTGCAGAAGGTCGCGCGCCTCTGCACTTGCTCCAAATACTGAATTAAAATAATGAAGACGTTGCCACCTTTCACGTGTGACTTTGATTAATTTAAGATTTAGAACTATTTGTAGACCTAGGCCTACTACATTTACCGACTATCTGATTTTCTGCCAATGACGAAGTTGTCCCTCTATCGTCCTTCATAAAAGCATTGTTTCATAACTCCTCGCTTGAAACATAAACAAAAATTCGAATAACATGTTTGCTAGCCAGAACCTTCACTCAAAGGCAACGCTGGTCTAAAACGGCTTCAGGGCATTAATTAAATAGCCTAATAAAAACGACGGCTATTCAAAAGCCTACATATTATCAGGCAACGTAACTTACAACTTGGCAAACGTTGCCAGAAACCGGCTAACCTTCTCTCATTTCGATATCTGGTTCACCCATTATTATTTTTTTAATTTTATTTCAGACAACTACCTCGTTCCCAGAGCCAACATATCAAGCCGATGAGGCTACATAGGCTATAGAGTGGCTCCCTTACCGTCGCTAGCTTTTTTTCAACAAAGTTTTGCGAAATCTGGTCGTCTTCCTGATGTTGGCTTCAGTGCCTTTGTCGCCTGCCTGGGCTAAACCTTTCTGCTTCAAGAAGGCTTTCCTTTCCATCGTGCATGTGAAGCCAAACGCGAATATTATTTAATAGGCTACGCCTTTGTTGGCCTATTGCAATCGGTGCATTAATCAGAGCAAAACGAGTGACTGACAGCTGTTGGATAAAGCCCTGCACGCGTCTTTTAAAAAAGTGCTTGTGGTGACCATAGCGCTGAACACTGAATCAGACGCGCGTCAGTGAAAGATATCTGCAGCTTTTAAAACAGTGCAATGAGAGGGGCAGAGAGAGAAAGTGGACAGCATAATGGACTCTATCCTCAAAGTTGGGTAATGAATGTCGAGTGAAAGGGGATGTATTCACAACGGTTTACTCTCAATTGGCGCAATTGCGCATGTGTTGTTCCCGGTGCGGGATCGCGACCCCCCACATTGAGAAATGAGGTGACGAATTTAAAAAATAGGCGATGACGGATTTTTTTCGACCCTGTCCGTCAAAATGACGGACTGTGAAAAAGTCTAGCGCAACCTCTGACGCACGCACACGTGTAGTGTACACACCAAGTGGAGCTCAGTGTCAGAAAGACCTCATCCAATTTCTGAGAAACAAACACATCCTGTTATTGAGTGTGAATAAAAGCTGGCAGACTGAACTGCAGAGTAAAAATGTCAGCAGCGGTCACAATTGCACTTTTTACACTCATGGAAGTGTGTGTGTGTGTGTGTGTGTGTGTGTGTGTGTGTGTGTGTGTGTGTGTGTGTGTGTGTGTGTGTGTGTGTGTGTGTGTGTGAGAGAGAGAGAGTGAGTGTGTGTGTGTGTGTGTGTGTGTGTGTCGTGGGGCTTGGAACCATCACAACTTAGTAACTTGGGGGAAAAACAAGGTCTCTCCAACAACTTGCTACGTAGATAAAGAAGCTGTTTACAAGTTTGTGGATATTTTTTGAAAACACAATTTTCAAAAAGTAATTTTGGTTTTGCTATGCTTTTCCTGCTTACCTCAGCGCCACGGGGCCCCCTAGCAGCCCTCACCGGCCCCGGGCCCCCACGTTGAAAACCCCTGATACTGCATTAGGCTAACATGTGATCCAGCAGTGGCGTATAAAGCCCTCTTCAAAACTCATCATGAGGCCGTGTGACACTCTTGAGTGCAGCGGAGCAGAGGGAGGTCTGGCCTAATGGCAGGGCAGGCTAGCTACATAACCCTAGTGCAGGGATGTCAAACTCAGGCCCAGGGGCCAAATCTGGCCCGCAGAGCCGTTTTATTCGGCCCGCGAGATCATTTCAAATCTGTATTACAGTTGGCCTACATGCACCATTAATGTACTCTATAGCATATCAAGACTTGAGCATGAAATATGGTGTGTCACAGGATGTGCAGAGACATTTGAACTACCATACATGATGGGAAAAGGTGTGTGAGAAATTTAACTATGAGTATGAAGCTCATGTTCACACAATTTTAGTCAGTTCGGCCCGCGACTTCGTTCCAGATTTTTATTTTGGCCCTCTGTCAATTTGAGTTTGACACCCCTGCCCTAGTGCACTGATACACACATAGGCGCACACACACAGTGTGCAACACAACTTACTAACTGTACACCACACACACACAAATTACAAACATCTACACTCCACACACACTGTGGGTGACATAACTTCTTCACACCATCTTTTGCTCTCACACACACACACTCTACGTACCACACGGACTACATTTTTGATGTAGATCACCACTGCTTTGTATGCAAGATTAACAATGACAAATCTGCGGTAGCTGGATCAGCCCTACCCAATTGACTGTACAGCCCTTTCACAATTAAGGTACGAAACTACTAATGTACTCACTGGCCACAGAGAAGTTGTTGAGCGGGTAGGCCAGGTCCATGTCCTGCGGCTTCTCCTTGTAGCCAATGAAGGAGCCGTCCGTCTTGAGCAGGAAGTAGCGCGGTCGCCAGTTCTTAATGTATTCTCCTGTGGAGGGCACGGAAAAGAGCACAGAGTCAGGAGGAGCATGCTGGAGCCAATATGGCCGCCTTGTCAAGAGCGACCAACTTTTACATAATTCAAGTTTACAGGTAGTAGCGTGGTCGCCAATTCTTAATGTATTCTCCTACAGAGGGCATGGAAAAGAGCACACAGTGAGTAGCAGCAGGCTAGAACCGACAAAGACACTGTGTCAAGAAAGACAAACACCAATACAAACAAACATAACTGCACACAAATGGATCAAATAAAATTCCTCTAGGTCCTTTGGGATGGAAGTTATAGGGATAGATTTTTTTTAATGTTCACAGGAAGTAGCACGGTCGCCAGTTCGTATTACATAATATCATACATATAGCATGTTTTTTTGGGGGGCGTTTGTGTTGGTCCCTATTGACACGCTATCAGATGTGAAACCCCTGAAACCACAGGTGCAATACATGTTTACTAGGGCTGTAACGATACACTCAACTCACGATTCGATTCGTATCACGATTTGTGACCTACGGTTCGATACACCCCACGATTTCTGAAATGTATCTCCACTGAAGTTTGGAAACACCATCACATCAAATCCTAAGGTTGTTTTCTGGAGTAATGGGTAATAAAACTTTGAAAGGGCGTATCACGATACTGCCTCCTTGTATCACGATACAGTATCGTGACTCTGTATATCACGATTTCTCGGTTCGATACAATATCGTTACAGCCCTAATGTTTACCCAAATCTGTGTATGGCTTGATTTTAGCATTTGCAAATAACAACAAAATTGACATGATGCCCATTTGCTTGTTTGAGCCAACATGGCCAATCCCTCACCATGTGGATATAACCGACAACCAAGTGCACACATGTACTAGGTATTATGGCTGCACAATTAATCGAAAATAATCGAAAATCGTGATAAAATCGTGAAATCGAAGTCGTGATTTCAATCGTGATTTAATCGTGGCAACAATGACCTACCTTTGAGAGCGTTCTTGAAGCCAGAACCTACTTACAGGCAGGTGCTTCTGGCCAGAACTCTGTCCACCTAAGTTTCATGCTATTGCCTTTACATAATTATTAAATTTCATTTTATTTTGCTCATCCCGTACATAATTCATTCTTGGTTATAATCTCAACTTGTTATAATTTTCAAAAAAATCTGCCAAAAAAATCAATAATCGTGATTACGATTTTGACCAAAATAATCGTGATTATGATTTTTTTCCATAATCGTGCAGCCCTACTGGGTATGCACTACCGGTATGAAGAAACAAGATGCGAAACCACACTTAAAACTTCATTAATGTTTACAAACATTGGGGTTTGTAGTACTTAACAACAATATCTAATTTAATTGGGTATAAGTTTCTGTAAAACTTTAAATTCATAAACAATTTTTAAAAATAATTTTAAGATCCAGAGATGGATTTTTTTTCATTCCAGGTGGATGGAGATTATTTACATATAATAATATTAAAACAATTTTATGTTTGAATATTTCTGAAAGTCTTGGGGGTTTTCCATCTGAACTCTTTACAAAACTGATGATAAACACAAGCATGCAAGTAAACAAAACAAAAATAGATAGAAAGAAAGAACGAAAGAAAACACAATACTTTACTTGGGCACATGCGAATCACTGTCATTCATTCCTTGTTTTTACTATTTTTAAACACACACACACACACACACACACACACACACACACACACACACACACACACACACAAATTCCATCACTGATAAATTCTCTCTCTCCATCACTCACACACACACACCCACACACACACACACACACACACACACACACACACACACACACACACACACACACAGGATGACATCATGTCTCTTATATGCTTGTAATGTATTCATTCAATACAGTTACACGCTATTCTACCCTTCAACACACACACACACACACACACACACACACACACACACACACACACACACACACACACACACACACACACACACACACACACACACACACACACACACACACACACACACACACACACACACAATTACATGATGACATCATGTCTTTATATGCAACAAATGTATTCACTGACTCATTACAGCTGCTCGTCTATTCTACCTTCTCACCCCCCACCCCCAATCACTCCAACACACACACACGCGCGCGCACACACACACACACTCACACGCACGCTCTCACACACACACCGTCACACACACACACACACACACACACACAGTCACACACAATAACACTAATGTTCAATTGTACAGTCAATACAGGTCATTGGCGAGTCTGCACTAATTGTGTCTCCGTCAATTCCAGACACATTCTCCTCCATCATGCTCACACGTACAGAAAAGAAGAGAGAGAATGAGATAGATGGAGAGAGAGAGAGAGAGAGAGAGAGAGAGAGAGAGAGAGAGAGAGACAGACAGACAGACAGACAGAGAGAGAGAGAGTTTGTCTGAGAGAGAGAGAGAGAGAGAGAGAGAGAGAGAGAGAGAGAGAGAGAGAGAGAGAGAGAGAGAGAGAGAGAGAGAGAGAGAGAGAGAGAGAGAGAGAGAGAGAGAGAGAGAGAGAGAATGTGCAGTACACACATGAAAGAGTGAAAGAACTGGAGATTATGAGAGAGAAAGCAAGGGGGAGAGAGACAGGAGAGAAAGAGAGAGAGAGAGAGACGGAGAGAGATAGAGAGAGAGAGAGAGAGAGAGAGAGAGAGAGAGAGAGAGAGAGAGAGAGAGAGAGAGAGAGAGAGAGAGACAGACAGACAGACAGACAGACAGAGAGAGAGAGAGAGAGAGAGAGAGAAGAAGAAGAAGAATATCTCTTTACTGTCAGAGATATAAAGCAGCGGCAGATCCTGACCAAATACAGACTCAGTGACCACAGCCTCGCTCTCGAAAAAGGCAGACGACGACAATCATGGCTGCCAAGAGAGCAAAGGATATGTGCTCACTGCACGACAGGTGAGGTCGAGACAGAGGCGCACTTCCTTCTCCAATGCGACAAATACTCAAAAATTAGAGAAGCGCACTTTAATAAATTTAACCAAGTAATCCCGGGTTTCCCGGATCTGAATACAGACAAATTATTATCTATCCTACTGGGACAACAAGGGCAGACAGCAACGCTTGCTGCCAAATATGTCAGTGCATGCCATAGACAGAGGGATATTGCATAGACACCACAAAAGTCACTACCCCCACCACACACACACACACACACACCCACACACACACACTATGCACACCGACACCCACACCCACACATTTCTGTTTGCTTTCTTTTCTTGCTGATATCAATGCAATCGCAAGCATTCATTTGTGTGTTTGTTCTAACACTTATTTCATTATATCATTACCAATGTATCTTGAACCAATGCTTTGGCAATACAAAATATTTTTTGTCATGCTAATAAAGCTTCTTTGAATTGAATTGAATTGAATTGAGAGAGAGAGAGAGAGAGAGAGAAGGGATGCAGCGATACCGATACTGGCACCCGATACTGCTCATTATACACGTACTCGTACTCGTCAAGCACTTGCAGATACCAGGAACGATACTGCTATTACACAAAACAATGCAAAATCTTGTCACGTTCTGTGGACTTGAAAACAGCATGGAAAAAAGTGCCACCTCATACATTTACTAACATTTAAATCTACATGGAAATGGACAATAAAAATATCACAGGTGGAAAAAAACAAATTTATTTTCATTGTATTTTGACTAGTGGTGGGCCGTTATCGGCGTTAACGTGCTGCGATAATGTGAGACTCTTGTCGCGCGATAAAGAAAATATCGCACGTTAATCTATTCTCAAAATATAGGTTTGGAGTTTGGGTATGCACGTCACCATAGCGCTTAATTGACAGACGCTTTTAGACTGCGCTCCAGTCGCTTGTCCTCTCTCCACCTGTTGTTTCAGCAGACCTACTAAATATGAAGTGTTTGCAGCTGAAAACATTAATCCCTCTGCCGTGGTAGTTGTTGTTTGAGTGCTTTTTCATAAGTGGTAGACTAAAGAGACGTTATTGTTTGAGGTGAAGCATAGAGACATTATTGTGCGTGAGTAGCTACCAGCCCGACATAGCCTACATTTCCTCACGCATTGCATAGAATACATAAACAACTTCCAGAAATCTTGCCTGTGCTATAATTGCAAAACATTCCGTGTGATAGTCCTATGCATTTTGAAGATTGTCGAACTCCGCTGCTCCTTTTAACAGTCAGTGGCAGATTCTCTCTCTCTCTCTCTCTCTCTCTCTCTCTCTCTCTCTCTCTCTCTCTCTCTCTCTCTCTCTCCCCATTAGAAATGAAATGCTGAATTGTTGAGGTAATATTGTTTAAATAGCCTAAATGTTTGATAGATTTATCTGTATTTGCCTCTACAACTTATAGCGCTGTTCATTTTGAAATTTCAGTAGCCTATCTTATAACTGTAAATGCTTCCTAACATATTGGACACACTTTATACATATTGCTGTGATTTTTTCATCTCCAAGTATCAACATGACCATTTTTTGAAGATGAGATTCATTTTGGAAAAAAAGATGAGCTCTGGTCTAATGCGCCATCTGTCTTAAGAAACCCCAAGGTTTTTTTCGGCATTATTTCGCTATCGTGCCTATTCTGAATGAGCCATTTTGATATAGATTAATCTAGATTAATCTGGATTAATTTCATAATTACAGTGAGATTAATCTAGATTAAAAAAATTAATCTATGCCCACCCCTAATTTTGATGGTAAAAAGGTATCGGTATCGGTACTTGGTATCGGCAAGTACACCCATTAATGTACTCGTACTTGTATCGGTTTTCAAAAAAGTGGTATCGGTGCATCCCTAAGAGAGAGAGAGAGAATAAGGGGAAAAGAGGAGAAGAGAATAGGAGGCATGCACGCCATCGGAGTCCCATTCAACCACCACAATCACATTCATTTCCACAACGACTGCTTGTTAGCTTTTCACACTCTCATTCCTCGTCCAACCACTCCAACTCACTCCCACATATACAATACATACAGTACCCACACACACACACACACACGCGTGCACGCACGCACGCACGCCACTTTCACCACAGTGCCACACAGTGAGTCTGCTGCCTTACTCTTTCTGCTTCTCTCATACACTCTCATGCGCACATACACACACACACACACACACACACACACACAGGTACACACACACACACAGGTGCACACACACACACACAGGTGCACACACACACACACACACACACACACACACACACACATGCACGCACACACACACGTGCGCACACACACACACACACACAGCTCTACTTTACAACTCACACACACACAGGTGCACACACACACACACACACACACAGGTGCGTACACACACACACACACACACACACACACACACACACACACACACACACACACACACACACACACACACACACACACACAGCTCTACTTTACAACTCACACACACACAGGTGCACACACACACACAGGTGCATACACACACACACACACACACACACACACACACACACACACACACACACACACACACACACACACACACACACACACAGCTCTACTTTACAACTCTCACACACATGGTCCACTCTTCCCAGCACACACAGTGCAGGTCCACTTCACAGACAGACAGACAGACAGACAGACACGTGTGAACTCACACACGCACGCACACGCGCACACGCGCACACACACACACACACACACATCACCATCCCCTTCCACTCACCGCTGTACTATCACCATGACTATCCCCATCCCTCCATCACCATCACCATAGGTACGTTACCGTCCATTATCCAACCTCCCGTCCTCCACCTGTGCTTGTGGCCTTGTGGCTTAAAGAGGGAGCATGTCGCTAAGCTAGTGAAAGTCAATGGATCCGTGTAGCATGTAGCAATGCTACATGGATGCATTGACTTTCACTAGCTTAGCGACATGCTCCCTCTTTTAACTTGTCTTAAAGCAAGACAACGGCTTACATGAAAAATAAGACACTTTACCACCTTTATAAACCCCAGCCAACGATTTTAACTGTATTAAGCCCCAAGATAGTGGCATACCCCTTTAACGCCCCGGCCGCCTCCATGGAGAAAACAATACATTTCCCCCGCTGTCAGTCTAGGCACAATGACTTTTGGAGGGGCTTTCCCCCATTCAACATCCCGATTGCAAATGACAGAATAACGTATGCATTCTGTTTCATTTGCATAGACACTGAATTAAATAAACTTGTGTCGTCAATGGCATCTTGCAACATCCTCACGAAGCCACAAGCACAATAGAAGGGAGGACGAGAGTTTGGATGATAGAGTGTACCCCATGACCATCCCCATCCCATGTTAACACCACTCGCGCACGCATAGGACTGGGTACCGAAATTCAATTCTTTGATGGAACCGAATTAAAAGCTAAGGTTCTACTTGGCATCGAAACGTGCCTTGTCTGTCGGTTCCACATTTCGGTTCCTGAAGTCTGACTGTCAGAGCCATCAAATGTGTTTTTAAGCACGCGGCCATTTCAGCCAACCACAAGTGTCACAAACTGACCACGCTCCTCCTCTTCCCGTTTCGCACCTCATTTAAACGATTGATAAGACAGCTGATTTTCAACCAGCTGATTGTACTACTTGAGAAACAAAAACATGCCGTCGAAAGTGTGGCTATATTTCAGGAAAGTAGATAAGGAAGGAGCGCGCTGCAATATCTGCGATAGACTAATATCATGCAAGAATGGCTGTTCAAACACTGCTCTTGCATTCGATTAACTTGCGTGCAGAGAGTTGCAGCATCTTTACAACGGCAACACCGTCAACCTCAACCATGACCTCGACTCTTCAGGAAGATGTCTCTGACAGTGCCTTGGAAACATGTTTTTCCATGAAAAGAGCTTACTTAGAAAGAACTGGTCTTGTGTTGGGGACGTACAAATGTAGCCTATTTAGACCGTTGGTTAAATTCGAGGGAACAAAGAACAGCGACAAAAAAGATTTCCCCTCAATCCGGCTGGAGAATAACGCCATTGTTTACTTGAAGTAGCGGCCGCTTAAGGTTAAATAGGCCTAACAGTGGATTGAAAGAACATAAAAACGTTCCGTAAAAAACTGTAACAAGCTAAGAATCTCAGCTTTCGAACAAGCCCTAACACATGTCTGTAGGTCTAGGTTAAGGAGATCGCTGGCTGTTAGGGAAAAAATTACGAGATAAAAAAAAAAAAGGTTGGAAAGCGCTATTTTTTCACTTGAAACAGCGGCCGCTTGCAGTTCAATAACTTTTGATTGAAAGAACATAAAAACGTGCCGTAAAAGCCTGTAAAAAGCTAAGATTCGCAGCTTTCGAACAAGCCCTAACACATGTCTATAGGTCTACGTTAAGGAGATCGCTGGCTGTTCGGGAAAAAATGACGAGATAAAAAAAAAAAAAAAAAAAAAGGTTGGAAAGCTTTCGAACAAGCCCTAACACATGTATGTAGGAGAAGGACCGGTTGTTTTTACCACTAGAAAGGGGCAATCTTGGGTCTCTGTTTTGGTAAGCTGTCGACAGACTGGGTAGCGTAGGCTACATTAAAAAATCATGTCAGGCAGGCTTGACATAGGATTGGTACCAGAAGTGAAGTTGCACAGTACAGCAGAACCATTTTAATCAGACATGATTACATTTATCAGTATCAAAACCGTTTATTATACTTGCCAAGCCATGCCGAGAGGACAACTTGCAGCATGCAATTAATCATGAATGCTGTATAGAATTAAATGCCTTTAACCCACCATTGCTTAAGTCACGATGAGCGCCGCCTTGTGGCAGGCAGGGAAACTCATGATTTACAGACCCGTTACGCCATCTACTGGCCACTTTGGGTAACTGCAGGTTTAATTCAGGGTTTCTAGGAACCGAAAATGGAACCGTTCTGGTACCGGAACCGAAACGAAGGAACCGGAAATGGAACCGGAACCGAAAATTGTCAATCAATACCCAGGCCTACGCACGCACGCACGCACACACGCACGCACGCAGGCACGCAGGCACACACACCTTGCTTGTGCACCCCCCAACCTTTCACCACCACCATGACCATCCCCATCCCATGAAAACATCACTCACTCACAAATCTATCTTTTGCACCCCCCCCCCCCCTTCACCACCACCATGACGATCCCCATCCCATGAAAACCGTCATGCTCACACGCTCACATGCGCGCACACACACGCGCGCACGCGCTCACAAACACACACACAGCTTCTGCACCCACCACCCCCTTCACCGTCACTATGGCCATCCCCTTCCCCTGAAGACACACACACACAAACTATCCCCAACTCTCGCAAACACACTCACCAATAGCTGAACAAACACACACACACACACACACACACACACACACACACACACACACACACACACACACACACACACACACACACACACACTTAGCTCTACTTGAAGACACTCACACACATGGTCCAGTCCCATGAGAACAATAGGCGACCGCAGACACACAAGTTCTCTCTCACTCATACGCGCACACACACACACACACACACACACACACACACACACACACACACACACACACACACACACACACACACACACACACACACACACACACACACACACACACACACAGAACAAGTCCGACAGGCGGACAGAGATGCGTCCGTCTATGCACTGCCACCTTGTGGACACAGGAGGGAATGACGGAGGGAATTTAGAGAATGCGTTTCAGACGGACGGACATACAGACAGACGAACGGACATTCCCTCTAATAGAGATGCCAAGACGCATCTAAAACCAAGTGTCAACATTTTGGCCAATTAAGGGTCAAAGAAGTCCAAAATTAAATTGTCCTTCAGTGTAACGGATACCTTCTGCTGGCTATAACTGTAAAAAACATGACTATTTATTTATTTTTTCCAGTGAATTCATGAAAGCCTCGGCTGTCATCCATTCACTTGAAACAATTTAAAAATCATGTTTTTTTACAGTTGCAGTCAGCAGAAGGTATCCGTTACACTGAAGGACAATTTCATTTTGGACGTCTTTGACCCTTATGCAGCTGTGGCTATTTCATGACCAGTACAGGTAATAAAGTTCACTTCACATTATGTTAACACAGAAAACCAAGTGTCAACTCACCTCTCTTCTGCACCCATCCCTCCTTCACCACAACGTTGGGGTCCATGGCGGCTGGCCGCACTGGGCCGCGCTGGGCTGGGCTGGGCTGGCCGCAGGCCTCTGAACCCCGCTGATCCCCCCCGCCGGCTACCAGCCTCCTCTCTCCTTTCCTCTTCCTTCTTTTCCTCGGTTCTCTCTTTCACACACACACACACACACAAACACACTCGTCTGTCTCCTACCCAATTCCCCCCCTCTCTCTATCCTTTTATCCTGTCTTTCTATTCCTCCTAATTACACACACACACAGACACACACACCAACTTCCTACCTCTTACTCGCCCGTCTTTCACCTTCTCTGTATCTCTCTATTCTCCTTCTTTCTTCTCCCTCCTTCTCTCCTTTGTTGATTTTCTTTGCACAAAAAACACGCGCACTAGCAAGCGTTCTAACTCTTGTGTAGTAGCCTACCTATTTACCTGCCTAGTGCGTGTGTGTGAGCGCCTGGCGGTCTGTGTGCCTGTCTGTGATACACTATCTGTCTGTCTGTGTGTCTGTGTATGTATACTGGCCTGTTTAATTTAGCTGCTCCACTTGCTACCTGCAGCAGTTGTGGCTGGTCTTTCGGTCTTTCTCTCTCTCTCCCTCTCTTTCTCTTTCTCTCCTTCTTTCTGTGCCAGTCTTTCACTTCTTCCCGCTCCCTGTACACTTGCTGCTTTCACTTAGCACTGAACCTTCCTTCGTTCCGTTCCCCTCCCTCCTTCCTTCCTTCTCTCTCTCTCCCTCTCTCTCACGCTTTCTCTCTCTCCCCCACAGTCACACTACAGAGGTGACTCAGCCTGGAAGGAAGTAGAAGAAAAAAAAAGAGAAAAATTAAATAATAATACAACATCATAACAAGCACATTGAGCACATTGAGCAATCTCTCTCTCTCTCTCTCTCTCTCTCTCTCTCTCTCTCTCTCTCTCTCTCTCTCTCTCTCTCTCTCTCATTCACACGCACAATCACTTTCTCTTTACCACCATCTCTACCCCTTACCTTTATCACCAAAACACCCCTCCTCCACACACAAATTTCTTTGCGTGGCGCACACACACACAGTGTTGGTAATGTTGGTGCGTGTGGAGGCTGCTTACACGAGAAATTAAGTCATTCTTGATGAAATAATACTGCAACAATAAAACTAACTGCCCATTGGACAATAGTCTCTCTCTCTCTCTCTCTCTCTCTCTCTCTCTCTCTCTCTCTCTCTCTCTCTCTCTCTCTCTCTCTCTCTCTCTCTCTCTCTCTCTCTCTCCACCACAAACGCACATACACACACCAGGCGTCTTGGCTGTTACTTGTGAGCGCTTTACGTGAGAAATAAAGTCATTGTTAAGGCCAAGAGCATGTTTCCCGTCCATCCCTGCCCGCCTGCCTGCCTGCCTGCCCCTCTGCCCGCCCGCCAACCTCCCAAAGAAGCGGAATCACCCCCTTTCCTCTCCAATCCACTCCACTCCTCTCCTCTCCACTCCACTACTGTTGCTCACTCGCTCATCTCACCTCTCTCCTTTCTTGCTCCCTTGTTCATTCTCATTCTCCACTCCTCTCTCTTCTTCACTCGCTCACCTCTCCTCTTGGTCACTCACTCATTCTCCTTGCCTTTCCTCTCCTCTAGCTAACAAGTAGCGCTGTCACGATACACTAGTCATGTTAAGGTTTGTTTCATGATTTTCGGTACACCCCACATTTTTTAAACATGTTTTAAAATTCCTTACTTTGCTTTTTTCCCCAGCATTATGAAATAAAAATGATGAACATAAACTACTATAGTTTATAGGTCAAATAGGTTAAAGAGTTTAAAAATAATACTGATGATGATGACTTGAAGCACTAAGCTTATCACATCATATCATGGGGTTGTATTCTAGACTGAAGGGTAACTGAACTTTGAAACGGTGCATCACCATACTGCCTCCCATGCATGGCGATACAGTATACTAGTGACTCTGCATATTACAAGTTCTCAGTAGGGCTGTAACAATATTGTATCAAACTAAGTACTAGGGCTGTAACGATATTGTATCGAACCGAGAAATCGTGATACACAGAGTCACGATACTGTATCGTGATACAAGGAGGCAGTATCGTGATACGCCCTTTCAAAGTTTTATTACCCATTAGTCCAAAAAACAACCTTATGATTTGATGTGATAGTGTTTCCAAACTTCAGTGGAGATACATTTCAGAAATCGTGGGGTGTATCGAACCGTAGGTCAAAAATCGTGATAAGAAGCGAATCGTGAGTTGAGTGTATCGTTACAGCCCTACTAAGTACAGTAGCTCACTCTCCTCTCTCATGTCATCATGCTCCCTCTCTCGACTCCTCTCTTCTCCTCTCATCTCCTCCCATGCTCACTTCATCTTCTCTCTCCTCTTCTCTCACGCTTACTCTATCTCCCTCTCTCGACTCCTTTCCTCTCCTCTTCTCTCTTGCTCACTCCATCTCCTCTCCTCCCTCACTTCTATCTCCATCTCATCTGTCCCTCTCGACTCCTTTTCTCTCCTCTTCTCATGCTTACTCCATCTCCTCTCTCTCTTGACTCCTTTCCTCTCCTCTTCTCTCTTGTTCACTCCATGTCCTCTCGAATCCTCTCCTCTCCTCTCATGCCTCACACCATCTCCATCTCCTCTTGCCCCTACCTTGACTCCTCTCCTCTCCTCTCATGCTTACTCCATCTCCTCTCCTCCCTCACCCCTACCTTGACTCCTCTCCTCTCATGCTTACTCCTCTCCTCCATCACCCCTACCTTGACTCCTCTCCTCTCCTCTCCTCTCATGCTTACTCCATCTCCTCTCCTCCCTCACCCCTACCTTGACTCCTCTCCTCTCCTCTCATGCTTACTCCATCTCCTCTCCTCCATCACCCCTACCTTGACTCCTCTCCTCTCCTCTCATGCTTACTCCATCTCCTCTCCTCCCTCACCCCTACCTTGACTCCTCTCCTCTCCTCTCATGCTTACTCCTCTCCTCCCTCACCCCTACCTTGACTCCTCTCCTCTCCTCTCATGCTTACTCCATCTCCTCTCCTCCCTCACCCCTACCTTGACTCCTCTCCTCTCCTGCTTTCTCCATCTCATCTCCTCCCTCACCCCTACCTTGACTCCTCTCCTCTTCTCTCATGCCTCACACCATCTCCTCTCCTCCATCACCCCTACCTTGACTCCTCTCCTCTCCTCTCATGCTTACTCCATCTCCTCTCCTCCCTCACCCCTACCTTGACTCCTCTCCTCTCATGCCTCACACCATCTCCTCTCCTCCCTCACCCCTACCTTGACTCCTCTCCTCTCCTCTCCTCTCATGCTTACTCCATCTCCTCTCCTCCCTCACCCCTACCTTGACTCCTCTCCTCTTCTCTCATGCTTACTCCATCTCCTCTCCTCCCTCACCAACATCTCGAGTCCTTTCCTCTCTCGTCTTGCTAATTCACTTGATCACTCTCTCCTGTCCTTGCCTCTGCACTCCTCATGCTCAATCACTTGCTCTCCTCTCCACTCCACTCTTCTTGGTCACTCACTCTCACTCTCCTCTCCCCTTGGCTAACTGATTCGCTCTCCTCTCCCTTTTCCTCGCCTCTTTTTCCGTCATTCACTCCCCCTTTTCCTCTCCTCTCCTTTTGGCCACTCGCTCCTTCTCTTCCCCTCTTCTCTTGCCAACTTGCTCCCTCTCCTCTCTCCTCCTTCTCCTTCCTCTTTTCTTATTCACTAGCGTGCTAGCCTCTCCTCCTCAATCCTTGCTCCTCGACCACCATACCAGAGAATCGTATATGAGAGCGAGATAAAGCAGGCGGGTTCTTTTCCGGTATCCACTTTACGTCGGGTGAACGCCCCTTTAGGAGACCTTCGATTAGGAGACCTTCGGAGTCTTGAGGTAGAGAATAAATGGAGTCCCCTTAGTGCTGTAGATGGCGGTAGCGCACGTCTTGTGCAAACACCACGAAAAGAGAAGAAGAAGGAGGGACAACGCCCCCTTAGGAGACCAATTTTTGAGCACACGCTTCTGCATTGAGTGGGCGTGTTTCGATTCCTCTTATTATATATCCAACCTCTTTGACCATACCGTCTTCTCCTCTTCGCTCCTCTCGTTCCACTTCTCTCTCTACTTTCTTTTCCTTCTCTTCCCTCCTGTTCACCCTCCTTTCCTCTTGGTCACTCACTCATTCTCCTTTCCTCTCCTCTCCTTATGGTGGCTTGCTTGCTCTCCTCTCGCCTTTCCTCTTCTCTCCTCAACTAGCTAGCTCTCCTCTCCTCTCCTCAACTAGCTAGCTCCCTTCTCTCTTCCTCTCCTCGCTCACTTCTATCCTCTCCTCTCGCTAACTTGCTCACTCTCCTCTCTCCTTTCCTTTCCTCTCCTCTCTTCTTGCTCACTCCTCTCCTCTCCTCTCCTCTCCTCTCCTCTCCCTTCCTCTCCTCTCCTCTCCCTAACTTGCTCACTCTCCTCTCTCCTTTCCTCTCTTCTTGCTCACTTCTTTCCTTTCCTCCTGGTCACTTTCTCATTCTCCTTTCCTCTGCTCCACTAACTTGCTCTCCGTTCCTCCCCTCATGCCTCCTCTCCTCTCATTCACTAGCCTGCTCTCCTCTCCTCAAACCTTGCTCATTTGCGGCTGCACTCCTATCCTCTACCCTTGCGATTTGCTCCGTCTCTCCAATCCTTTCCTTTCCTTTCCTTTCCTCCCCTCTACTCTACTCTACTCTCCTCTACTCTTGCTCTCCTTAGTGCTACCACACAGGCCCTTGCTCTTGCAAGCACTTTATCAAAACCCAACAACACACAGGCAGGCATGTGTGCGTATAAACACACATGCCAATATGCACAAACACGCACGCGCACGCACACACACACACCTCTGCATCCTGTGGTAAGTCCCCTGTGTAAAGGAACGGTGACCCTCGCGCGCACACACTCACAAACGCACACACTCACAAACACACACACATATGCACACACATGTGAACGAGCGCGCGTGCGCATGCGCGCACACACACACACACACATTCAGCTGATATGCATCCTGTGGTAAGCCCCCATGTGTAAAAGTGTGGCCACCCTGGCCCTTATACATTCAGTTTGTAACACACACACTTGCACACACACACACACACACCTATCATAGTATGTATCCTGGGGTAAGCCCCTTGTGTAACTGAGCCGTCATTCAAGACCTCATGCATGCAGCACTGCTTATCAAAACTCTCCCTCACACACACACACACACACACACACACACACACACACACACACACACACACACACACACACACAGCATCATCACCATGCATGTAGACAAGGTTTTACCTTTAAAATAAATAGCCTAGAACTATGTCCCGTCCAAAATTGGAATCTCTCGTCACACACACACACACACACACACACACACACACACACACACACACACACACACACACACACACACACACACACACACAGCTATGCACTACGCAGTGTGACTGCCACTAAAGCAGGAAGATACCAGTTGAGATATAATCTTAAAACAAACTCAGTCCAGATGACCAGTAAGATTATCTTATCAATGTCCAGGACAGAGCAATAGGCTACTCCAGGAAGGGGTCCGTCTGTGCTGTATAGAGGAGTGGAGTTCTACAGAGAGACTACATTGACAAGAAATGGACGTTGACGTCTTGATAAACAAGAAGGGGTCGACAGAGTTATGCCAGGCAGGAGGATAAAGGGGCTAGTTTATTTGCACATGTAAAGCCTATCTATGTTTGAGGGCAGGTCCCGTGACTGGGAAGTGTTTTTCAGAGTCAGCGTTTAAATGAAACTTAACTATAGAATCTATTCCCCTCCGCGCGCATCTGAATCGCCCGAGGAAGGCGCAGACGACTCTCTCAAAATGCCAAATGCAGGCTAGTCGTCTGATAAGACGCAGACCTCTGAACAGGGAATTGCAGTTTACTTAGCCAGTGTCTGCATCGTGTGTGGCGTTATTGTCTTGCAGTTTCTTACAGTATAATACCACCAATGTCTCGGTGTGAGACGGTAAGACACCCCCACACCATCCCCCTACCCCATTCGTTTGTGGCGACATTACCAACATGTGCGTCCCGTCTCGTTA
Source organism: Engraulis encrasicolus (assembly GCF_034702125.1). NCBI lineage: Eukaryota > Metazoa > Chordata > Actinopteri > Clupeiformes > Engraulidae > Engraulis > Engraulis encrasicolus. The sequence continues at coordinate 13,057,088 of NC_085857.1, forward strand.
TAAATAAACACACATTTATTATAAAGGCTTTGGGCATTCCCAGACGAACGTTCCCATCAATTCGTTTATCAGACAAATGTAAAATACGAGTGTTACAGACGCCAGAAAGGCCACAAGCAGAGAAACATACAAAACAAACACCTACACCAGATGACAACATAAACAATGGCTGACACTACAACGGAGCATTCCAACAGTGGTGTTCGCTGCAAAGCCCCCCGTCATCAACGCGACCCGCTCTATAGCTCTACAATCATCGGATTTGCAAGCAATTAATAAGACGACAGAGTTAGGCCGCCATGCAATAAACAAACAATAACACAACGGCTTTTGTTCCAAGGGCATGCGTTGTCTTTTGGGCTACGGTTATATAATAGACCAACGGCGCGATTACCGTTAGATCCGAAAATGCCTACAAGCGTGACTAGCTAGCATGCGGCTATTAGCTAGTAAAATGCCATTTTGAATGTAATTAATGATACAACATCAGTGTTGTGATATTTAATCGGCCCGTGGAGCTGGGGGGATCACATTTATCGTGGGGAAAGGAGCGATGTCGTAGGATGTGCGTGTTTGACTCCCGTCTTTTCTGCATCATTAACAGCAAAATGGAGGCATTCCGTATGTTACTAACCTTAGAATGGGTTTATTTGTAGCCTGCCACAAGAAAGGCAAATCGAGAAATAGAAAACATGGGCCCGTAGGCTTGGCCGCGGCCTCCGACCAAGCAAAATAGATAACTGTTAGCGTGCTAGCATCATCCCTGCCCAAGCGTTGTGGTTGCAGCAGCATCTAACCATGTCCACCCTGCCTCGCATCCAAAACTTGCAGATGTGCATTCTTCATATGCTAGCTACTAGCAGTATCAGTACCAGTGTAAGCTAAGGGTGGGTTTAGGAACCGTGTGAGCGGAAACAGGGCCCTGCTCATTTACTTGAAACATTATCCCAGCCTCGTGCTAGCATCTTTGTAACCATCTCTGTGGTTACACCCCAGTCTAGTCTCTACCCCCCACCCAAAACAGTGCTAGCCACAATGCCATATTACCTGTCGGGGAAAACGGGCTAGGGGGGATTCGCTGGGTGTCTCCCTTCGGAATCCTTGTGATCGCCTGCCCCCTCTCTCCCACCACCGCCACCAGCTAGGATGGGAGGTAGCAGGAGAAATTCTGGGGAAAGCCCCCGCCGTCACGGGCAGAACGATGAGAAGGACAGCGATGTTGCCATTGCTGCTACGCGTTGCTGGCAGTGCCCGTCCGGCGAAAATCGACTTTGACCCTGGGTAAATATATCTCACGACGACGAGGAAGATGGGTAGAAGAGGGAGACGGCGGCTCGGCTTGCCTCCGTCACTGCTGGCCTGCCTGCTGCTACCACAGCCGTTACCGCTGGCATTGAGGAAACGTCGTGACGTCACGTCAGGCAGATTTTCGGACCACTTCCCTCTCCTTCCTGGCTTTGTGTCAGTAGCCGGGCTTTTGTGTTCACCGGCTGCCCCAGCGCCTTGTCGGAGCCCTTCAGACAGCCACAATGCGTTTTGTGTCTGACCGAAGAAAATAATAATAACAACATGGAAACAAATCGGCTGTGGGTCATAAACAGTTTTTTTAATGTATTTGTGCAGACTCCCACAACTAGGGGAGTCACGACTTTTTTGTCTGAGTGGTTGGTAGGCTAAGCTCCCATTGTGAAACTAATTTGGAAGTGGGGGTGTAGCCTACGGCTTTTGTTTCAGAGAAGGGGGGAAAGCTTCTATAATCCTACCTCTTACACAATGCTAATGACGAAAATTGGTAATACAACGTAGCCTTTATCAGTTGTTGATTATGCCAGTCTAAATTTGGGTATAGCCAGCAATGACTCGTTAAATCACGTGAATATTAAATCCTGTTTCGTGACGCTGTCTTTTTTTGTTGTTGCAGTTATTTATTCTTTTATCTGGAGGATGCTTGCTAAATTTGGGGATACGCTGAGGGCTGGTAGAAGGTGTCTCCCTCTAGTGTTCATCGTGCAAAACAACCAGCAAAGGGATTTCAATAGGCCGCTCAAAGTGGTGAACATTCAAAATAGTCAGATTCAAAACAAATTAGAGTCAATTTAAGATAGCAAGTTGTATATACATCAAATTGTCACACAAAGATCCACAATTAAGGTTGTAAGACCAAGGAAGACCAAAACAGTGGACCACACTCTAATAACAGAGGTTTCAAAACTAGGCCGCCAACACAAGTAGGCTACATGACATTACATAGTTCTTACACCTGTTCACTGAATCTAATGAGACGCACAATAACAAGCCCTTAAAATAAAAGGTAAAATGCCTGCACACAAGAGTGATCCAAGCAGCTCAGAATCAGCAGGCCGCGTAAAACAGATAAACTGGTCTACAGTGTAGGCCTACCTATTGAGTTAGGCCAGTGGTTCTTAACCTTTTTTTCTTAAAGCACCCCCTTACCTGTGCCCAAGACAAGCCGCGCACCCCCAACCCAACCTTCTACCTGCTATACACAGTTAAACATGGATTTAAAGTGTTTATGAAACGAAAACAAACGGTCATTCCCATTAAAGACTTGTTTTTTCTGATGGCATCGATGAGACTTTGAACCCAATCATCCCGGAGGAACTTGTGAAAATGGCAACTCAAAGTGTGAATTCTGTGAAATTTGGTGTGACTAATGAGCTGGGCTGTGACATCAAAGAGGGGAGTCCCTGGTTTGCTAGTATGGCGATCTGAGAAAACAACACACATTTGATGGACCCACATCTTGTAAAGGAACCAAAATTCTGATACAAACATCAGCGTGTCGAAAAACCACACATCCAACCTCATGAGAAAAAAAAAAACAGCAGCACAAATCTATTTCAGAGGCACTGATACATCTGCAGAAAGTGACATGTCTGACAGGCGAAGTGACGATTGTTGACATAGCCTGACAGTTCGTTTTGTTTATGGTTACGGTTGCTAAGGGCGCTTTGCCATGACCCAAAGATGACATGGCGTGTGTGTTTGTTGACAAATGGGGGGCATTTTGATTCAATTGCGCGATATAGTGTGACTGAAATGCATGTAGGCTACATGCAAAAATATCAACTAGAGAAAAAACGGAGGTATTATGCTGTTGGAAAAATACCCTAGATAGCCTGAGTCCTCAGCATATTTTTAGCGTTTATCATTATTATTATTTTTTGTGCTCAGTCACAGGCGTCGCGTGTCCCTCAGCCTGACTCTGAGGACGAGGTGTGTCCAAACGTCAGCCACACGTGCACCACAATACTAAAAACAAACAATCAACGCTTCAAAGTAGGCCTACACTATATGCATCTCCGTTTATTCGCTAAGCAGTAGCCCAGTCTGTGAGTTGGCTGTCCTCGACCGAGAGCACCACGCTGATGCGCGGATATCCTCCCAAAACCAATTTATTGACCAGTTAAGTGGCAATCAACAAAAAGTGCATATTCCGAGAGCATTCGCATCGGTTTGGCATGTAATGTGCATTACCCTTTCCTGAAAACTAATGTTTCAAGAAGGAGGCCGCACCTTGCATAGTAGTGTTTTTATTGCATGTGCAATAAAAACACTACTATGCAAGGTGCGGCCTCCTCCTTGAAACATTAATTTTGAAATTTGGGCCAGCACCCTCAGAGATTTAGTAATTAAGAGTGACGCCTGCTCCAAGAAGAAAATTGACCTTTCCTGAAAACAACATACAAAGCAGATGGACAAGGTAAAACGAGTAGCCTAAAGCAAAGCAGTGCACTCACCTGTCTTCGTGCCCGAGCAGTTACAGGGGCAGTTTCAGTCTGCACGCCAGCGATGTCAATTGTTGGAACTGCTTGAGGCAATAGCATTCCCTTCAGTCCAACCATGCCCACGATCTCCACATTTGTGGTGAAGCTTGCTTCAAAACCACACATTGGATCCACAGAGTCCTAGCTTGTTTTAGCCTTCTCCTTGTCGGCCACAGTTCCATCATTCTTCACAGAAAGGAACTTGTGCAAAGATATTCCTTCTGTCAAGTAGCCATTTTTGCAGCTGGCACCGTTCGGCCCTCCAGCAACACACTGCTTGACACTGCGCTTTGTTTTGGTACTAGCCGCCATTGATCTGAACAAGGTGGAATGAGGTGAACTCACCCCTTCTATGTCACGCATATCATTTGCATAAAATTTGCATGTCACCAAAAAAAGTAAACATAACACTTTTTGGGAACGTTTTAACATGACTTTTAGGACAAAATAGCACCCAGACAATATCCCATTTTATTCACAAGGCTTAGAACTTTCAGAATCTGTCCTGGAAATGGTCAAATTCCTTTACTTTGCTTTCGTTTCATAAACACTTTAAGCTATTGATTACTATGATTCTCAGATAAGACATCAAATTGGGACCAAAACATGACTAAATTCGGTTTATTTTGACCTAATTATAATGTTCTCAAGCTAAATTTTGGTCACAACCTCAAGACAAACAAAATTCCGCGCACCCCTTGGAATCTCTGGTGCACCCCCAGGGGGTGCCCGCACCCCAGGTTAAGAACCACTGAGTTAGGCTACCTTTGTTGCAAAAAAATGTAGAAGTGTTTTTTTACTTTTCGTTTACTTGTACGCCTACTACACTGTAAAACATTGCCGCAAGTTAAACATAAAAAGTAAAGTTGCCCTGTTTCCTTGAGCTTGTAAGTTACAAACTTAAGGCAGCAGGGCAAGTTACTTTTTTACGCTAAATTAACTCGCAATGTTTTTCAGTGCAGCACTACATTTGACACCTCTGCAAAACAATATCAGCCAAGTAAGACCAAAAGAGTGGACCAAGTGTCTAAAACAGGGGGTAAATTCATGATATAAGTCTGGGGTCGGGACCACATTTGGGGCCGCCTGGAATTCAAATGGGTCCGGTCGCCTGAAATGTCTGAAAGTTTGTGCAAAAAAATAATACTGATGTTCTTTTGAAAAACCATTTACAATGTTAGACTGCCATAAATATCTGTAGGTTTAATACCCTACAACTTACGTAGCTCAGTTATGTTTTCATTTTTTTGTCATGAAAAAATGTGTATGGGGTCCCCAGAAATTTGGGATCATGTCACAATGAGGTCCCATGCAAAAAAAGGTTGGGAACCACTGATATAAGAACAACACTAGTCCTGCCATTTTTTCACCATTTTTGATTAACTCAAAATGGAAGTTGCTGTACCTGTAGAGAGTGTGTGACCTGATCTGTTGCCCTGCTTTGGTGCCAGAAGCAGAAGCAGTGATAGTCTATAGCAGTGTCCGAAACAGCCAGGTCCAGGCCAGGTCGGGTTTCTGTTCCCCAGTAACGGAAAGCAAATATACCCCCACAGAGAGAGAGAGAGAGAGAGAGAGAGAGAGAGAGAGAGATAGAGATAGAGAGAGAGAGAGAGAGAGAGAGAGAGAGAGAGAGAGAGAGAGAGAGATGAGCCTGTGAGGCAACCTGTGCAGGTAATTAGCTAGTCAGTCAGTCTGTGCGCTTGTCACCCCTTCCGCAACCTTGGGACAAAGCCAAACAGGTAAGCGCAAAAGCCAAACAAACTTCGAAGAACTGTTTTCAGTAATTGTCTGACTTAAATGAAAGTGTATAACTTTAACGAAAAGTAGCCTAGCCTGTGATCTCATGGCTCTGTGTTTTTTGTTAGTTTGTGGACACTCAATCTAGCTGTTCAGGCAATTTGACCACTCTCCTCTTGAATGTCATTTTATGTTTATAAAAATAATTGTACATTTTCTGTCTATTTTATGTCATATTTTACATCTTTGGGATGCATTTTGAGAAATAGTCCCTAGAGGAAAGGGCTGGACAAGGCGTTGAGGATGCCTCGAAGATAGCCTGTATAAGCAGTTGTTGTTGATCATGCTCAGGGCCAGAGGCGTATCTTGTCGCCAGGCTAGACAGGCAGCCGCTTGGGGCCCCCAAGCCCCAATATAGTGAATAACAGCTGACACTTCACTACGGTAGTGGCAATTTTGTTTCAAATGTTCATTCCTTTGAATTTTCGCTTGGGGCCCCACATTACCCTAGAATCGCCTCTGCTCAGGGCCACTGACAGCTTTGGCTGGGCCCAGGACAAAGCCCTCTGAAAGGGCCCCCCTGTCAATAATGATGGTCCCAATTCAAATCCCTCTCCTTTGGGCCTTGGAGAACTGACCCATTTGTCTACCCTTGTTGGTGGGTCTGGTTATAATAACTTAAAGAAACTCCCTCACATTAATAACGATGTTTCGGTACCAGACCTTCATCAGGCAATTCAATCAGGAGATTGCCTGATGAAGGTCTAGTACCGAAACGTCGTTATTCAAGAAAGAACAGCGAAAAAGTCAGTGTGCGGGAGTTTCTTTAAGTTGTTGCTGAGTGACCCATGGGTCATCTCCGACGCACCTGCCAACTGAGGTGTGCGAACAAAATAGTCAGGGTCATTTTTCCAAAAAGCTGACACCTGAAGGCAAATCATGTTAATTTTCGGCATACGACTGATTTAGGGGTATTCAAGGGTGCTGAATCCAAATCTGCCGTATGCCGGACGCAAAAATGTACCGAAATGCCGAAATGCCTAAAAGTCGAAGTTTAACGGTCTGGTCATAATAACTTACCATACCACCATGATAACGCGCTTGAAGTAGTCATTGAAAACACTGTCCTGGTACTGCTGTCACCCAAATGACAATGACCAAGTTGTATTGGATTATGGTACTAATGCCCTTGCAATAATAATAATAATCATCATCACCATCACCATCATCATCATAATAGTAATAGCAGTAGCTGCCAGTCAGCATGGACATGGCTGGGTAGGAATAGCTGACAGACTGCATGACTTCTGAGAAAAAGTAATACACTGTCAAGTCATCAGTTTTCTTTTGCTTCATACATGTTAAAGTTTTCAGAATGGCAATGATGATGAAGTTAGAGACAAGAAACTACCTGAACACTGTCTACATTTGAAGGCTTTATTTGCAAAACGGTGTATCTCCATTTCATAGAATGCTGGGAAATTGACATTTTTGTATTGGGCATTCCATTGAAATGCATTGCAAAATGCATTTTATATAGCTCAAAAAAGTATGTTCTCAAAATATTTGAATGGTAAGAATTCACACATGGGTGATATGACCTCTAAACAGTCATTTCCAATAAGTTCCAAAAATGCAAAAGTAAAAAAATGGAGATACACCGTTTTGCAAATAAACCCTTCATTTGCAATTATAGCGACGTTTCGGTCTATTGACCTTCTTCGAGCAATTGCTTGTCTTCATGCATGTGAAAGCGACAGTGAAAGCCCAATGGGAAATTCCAACTCCCATTGTCATTGTGACACAGCACACAAGTGAACACTGCACACTGCACACAACAAAATTGCATTTATGCCTCACCCGTGCAAGGGGGCAGCCCTCAGTGGCGCCCCATGGGGAGCAGTGCGGTGGGATGGTACCATGCTCAGGGTACCTCAGTCATGGAGGAGGATGGGGGAGAGCACTGGTTGATTACTCCCCCCACCAACCTGGCGGGTCGGGAGTCGAACCGGCAACCTCTGGGATGCAAGTCTGACGCCCTAACCGCTCACCCATGACTGTCTTCATGCATTTGCAATACCTTCATTATGTTTGCTATATAGTGCTTCCTTCAGCATGGCCAGGAAAGGAGTGGCTGTGAGCAGGACTTTGCATTACATTTTTCACTCAATGGCCACTGTGGCTATAGAGTCTGGCGGTCCTTGTCTTGAGCCATTCTGCCTTTCTTAGCCACTGTGCTGTCAGTTTTGCTTTATGTTTTGAGCTTGGGCATACAAGTGCTAAAGCAAGAAGATCCATGCTATAGCTCCCTACATGAAAATAGGTCAGACAATGAATGGAAACTGAGAAACAAACTTTTTTCCTGCTCGTAACTGTATGGGCAATATTGACCATAACCAGTAGATGGCGCCCGATGACTATTAGAATCAGATACGGCTCTGATTAGAATGTAGGCCTATGGGGAAAGACTTTCGTATGGATGTGTACTACTACTCTTTGTGCACCCAGTAGAATCAGAAGATGTTCTGTTTCCAAGTCATGTTACAGTTCTCTCAGATACCGCTCAGATTCCGATAAAGTGAAAACTCAACATCTGTGTTTCGTGTTTTGTTTATTTTACAAGTTCACAGTACAAAGATGGAGCAGGTTCGCACACTATTGTACTTAACTTTTT
>NC_085857.1:13077786-13080286 GCF_034702125.1 Engraulis encrasicolus
CTCGCACATGTTTTTGAGATAATTGACATAGGCCTATAGAAATATTATTACTTTACACTATTATTGCATTACTACATTACACTTGGCTGACACTTTTTATCCAAAGCGACATACATTTTTTTAAGGCAAGTACAAGGTATTGGTTACAGTCCCTGGAGAATTGTTGGGTTAGATACCTTGCTCAAGGACACCTCAGCCATGGAGTAAGATAGGGGGTGTGTTCCAATATGCAACCTTGCTTCCTCCACTTGTGCTTGTGACCTCATAACAGGAAGTAATATGTCGTGATGACATCACTGACAACAGCGTTATACTTCAATATCTCGCAAAAGCTCAATTGTAAAGGCCTTTCCTCATTTTCAAACAGGATGGTAAATGAAGCATAGTCCCCCAAAAAATGTTTTGGCTAGGTTGACAGTGGGGATACTTATTTGTGTTCTCCACGGAAGAGGGGCCAGGAGGCGGGGTGAGGCCACAAGCCCAAGTGCAGAATGAGAGGTTGCATATTGGAATGCACCCAGGGAGTTGAAGGGTGGGATTCGAACCTCCAATCCTCTGATCTAAAGTCCATCTCTTTGACCACTAGGCCACGGCTTTTAAACTGAATGCTGGTCTGGGCTTTGGCCTTGGCCTTAAAAGCCATATATTGGCCCTGCTGTGGCTTAACGGTGGGGCACTGTGTTGTTGCGCCCGCCGGTGACCGGGGTTCGATTCTGGTCCGGGTCATTTTGGCCCGTCTTTCCCCTTCTCTCTGTCCCTGTCAAGAATAAAGGCATAAAAGCCCTAAAAAAAAAAAATAAAGGTTGTAATTAACAATTTAAATGTAAAGCTCCACAGCTGCTGCCTTTGCATGCACCAAACAGTACAGTACAATACATATAATAAGTAAGGGTTAACGTTCGGCGAGAAGGTCGCTACCGTGGAATAGCAGCACGACAGAGAGAATCTTTAGACCCCGACGCGGAGCTGCTATTCCACAAAGCGACCGACTCGCCGAAAGTTAACCCGCTTATTATATGGATATACTTAAATGATTCACACATGGCGGGGACATTTCTTTAGGCCTATTTAATGTTAAGTTTACTATAGTTTTTCATGTCAAAAGATTGTTGCTGCGCAAAACAAAACAGTGCCGTTGTGGAACACCGCTAGGCAACAGCTAGGTAGCCAGGACAACAGGTGTTGTCTATCACAGCAGCTGATCAGAGTCTTGTTGAAAAGTCGCTTTAGCAGTGAAAAGTCTTGTTGCCATTGACAGCGGTCTGTTATAGACCAACCCGTCCGTTATCGAAAAATAACAGACGTGCGAACGTTGGGGAGCCCCATTGAAATGAATGGAGCATTCGACCGATGACGTCACACCATATAATAATACAACATATAATATAAAACAAACGGTCAACAAGATTGTTACTTTTTTCATATATTTTAAGTCTATTTGTGTGATAAAAAAAACCTAAGAAGTAGTGTGTTTATTATTTTGGCATTGCCACGTTTGCAACATCACCATCTTTGTGCACAAGCTTGGCAAACACAATGCACCACTCTCTCTTTAACCTTTAGCAATGGTTAATGTTTTAACCGCACATTCAGGGTAGCAGACCCACCTATACAAGCATTCTAGTTTGGAAGGAATGTACACAAAGTGCTTCACATAGGCCTACATTGTGTACCATACTGGACCAATGAACGCCTACGTATATAATTAAGATTATGTAAGTCATTTGTGTGACTGTAAGTTACGGTGTGTCCTGTCCTCATAGTAAAATGGCTGAAGATATAATCATGGGATATACAGTACATTGTATAATCAATCATGAAGATCACACTTCACATAGGCCTAGACTGTGTACCATAGCGTACCAATGAACGCCTACGTATATCCTTAAAATTATGTAAGTCATTTGTGTGACTGTAAGTTACTGTGCGTCCTGTCCTCATATTAAAATGGCTGAAGATATAATCATGGGACATACATGTGAAGAGTTCAGATGCAAAACCCCCTAAGTGCCTTTTCATAAAATAATCTTAATTCATTTTTATTTAATACAAAGCTATCAAAATTGCTATTTGTTTTATTTTATTTATGTAATATAACTATTTATATGTATTATCAAGTACATGAATGTAAACCAAACCAACAATGGGGTTCTCTAAAAATATAGAAGTGCAGGTCTTCAGAAATGGAGGTAGCCTCTTACTGCTGAACATGCTTAACTACATCATAACAACATCGCTGTGACATTACAGAGACTCATAGTGGTGCGCTAAGGGGTTAAGGGGTTTTGCATCTGAACTCTTCATGTATAATCAATCATTGAATGCAAATGCAATGAGATATGAGTAGGCTATATTTCAAAGCATGGACGGAAGAGCTTTGTGGCAAAATGACATATCAATCTTGGAATATTTTGGGAAAATGACATTTTTGTATTGGGCATTACATTGCATTGCAAAATGCGTTTTATATGGGCTATGTTTAAAAAGTGTGTTCTCAAAA
>NC_085857.1:13090286-13130286 GCF_034702125.1 Engraulis encrasicolus
CAGTTTGGCTATTACTACAATGACAGTGCACGGGGCCTTTAGTAAGACTTGGTATTTGCCATTGTGGTAACAGCTTATTTATAATGCCCGTGTCTTAGGGGGTTAAACGTTTTGTTATAAGCTGCTCAATTAGCGTTACACTGATTATGGTACCGTGTTTTACAGTGTAAAATGAGGTGAGAAAGACCTGCAGGTATTGTGTGCCTTTGATCAACATGCTCTTGTGTTCATTCACACATTCTCTCTGTTTCTCTCTCTCTTTGTCTATTCACCCCATCACCATCCAGGTATGCGCCCCAAGCCCCATCCAGGCAAGCGCCCCCACCCCATCCCAGGCAGGAAGCCAGGCAGGAAGCCAGGCAAACCAGGCAAGTAGAGCCAAAAAAACCCTCAAAACCAGGCGAACCAGGCAAGTAGAGCCAAGCCTGACATCTGTCTGGAATTGCAGAAAGTCAAAGAATGCGCGCACATCAGTGGCACAGGTGCTGGACCAAACGTAAGATAACTGAAAAGAGCATTTAACAGTGTTGCGGACCTTTATCTGTCTGGAATTCCCATGGCTCCGATGGGGCCACCCTGTGGGATTCCAATAGAATGGTAACCAAAATACAGCAGCGTGAATCAGAATCATTTTGATAAAAAAAGATTAACAACAAAAAATCCATGCATTTAGAGAGTTAGCATTAAGAAAGGACAAGGGGGTGTGCCCCGGATAGCCACATGCACGGGCAATGTAATTTAATCTAACACAACCTTTGTCTTGCACTTCAGGCAAGGGCAAGTGCAAAGACAAGGGGGTGTGCCCCGGACATCTAATTTAATCCAATGTAATGTAATGTAATGTAATCTGAGCCACATTCAAGGGCAATGTAATGTAATGTAATCTAACACGACCTTTGTCATGCTCCACAGGCAAGGGCAAGGGCAAGGGCAAGGGTAAGGGCATGCGCCCCGGACGCCGTCCCATGTGGAGGCCCCGCCCCATGGAGGAGATGGACAACGAGATGGAGAGGGAGATGGCCGTCGCCAAGGAAGTAGACAGGCAGGCCACTTCCTGGAAGCTGTACGGGCTCTTCCAACTGGCCGACAGGGTGGTGTGCGAGTCCGAGGGCGTGCCTTCGCTCAACATCTGCCGCATGCCTTGCTCTGGTGAGTTTGAGTGTGTGTGTGTGTGTGTGTGTGTGTGTGTGTGTGTGTGTGTGTGTGTGTGTGTGTGTGTGTGTGTGTGTGTGTGTGTGTGTGTGTGTGTGTGTGTGTGTGTGTGTGTGTGTGTGTGTGTGTGTGTGGTTCACTATATAAAGTTGATGTAATATCAGTATTTCACACACTGCTGTATGATGTAATGATGGATATTTTTTGTGTTATTTTTCCCGTAGCCTTGCTTGATGATGACATCACAGATGACGTGGCCTGCCTAAGGGAAGTCAGGAAAGCCAACATGAGGATGTAAGCAGCTTCTATAACCATAGAAACACACAGTACTAAATATGAACACTAACATTAATATTTAGATTACAACTACTATTACTATTCCGTTTTAGATTCCTACTACGTTTACTGCTGCTGCTACTACTACAGCTACTGCTATTACAGTATTATTGATCTTATGAATACTAATACTACTACTACTAACTCCACCACTACTATACCACTATAATGATTACAATGACTATTTTGTAATAATAACCAAAACAATAATAATGAATGATACGGTAATCAAGTGTTATGTTGAAATGCATTACTGAATGGATGTTCCCTTCTCCCCCTCACAGGACATCAAACCCTGCACAGAGACTCTTCCGCATTGCCATGAGGGCTAAACTGTAAGTATCTCTCTCTCTCTCTCTCTCTCTCTCTCTCTCTCTCTCTCTCTCTCTCTCTCTCTCTCTCTCTCTCTCTCTCTCTCTCTCCTTCTCCCTCAAACACACACACACACACACACACACACACACACACACACACACACACACACACACACACACACACACACACACACACACACACACTAACTAGTCTTCTGTCTTTCTCTGTATCTGTTTGCCCATGTCTGTCTCCTGTTACTCTCTCTTCTCTCTCTCTCTCTCTCTCTGTCTTTCTCTCTCTCTCTTGCGCGCTCTCTGTGTGTATGTGATGCATTGACTATGAGGACATGCACTTGATAAGCATAGTTTCTGACTGTGTGTGTGTGTGTGCATGCTCGCGCGTGTGTGTGTGTGTGTGTGTGCGTGTGTGTGCATGCTCGTGTGTGTGTGTGTGTGTGTGCATGCTCGTGTGTGTGCGTGTGTGTACATGCTCGTGTGTGTATGTGTGCATGCTCGTGTGTGTGCATGCTCGTGTGTGTGTGTGTGTGTGTGTGTGTGTGTGTGTGTGTGTGTGTGTGTGTGTGTGTGTGTGTGTGTGTGTGTGTGTGTGTGTGTGTGTGTGTGTGTGCATGCTCGTGTGTGTGTGTGTGTGTGTGTGTGTGTGTGTGTGTGTGTGTGTGTGTGTGTAACTGTACTCTACGTGTATAGGCCAGGACCAGGGGCAGGAGACAAAGCATTGGGACCAGGCCTTAATCCCTTCCTCTTCTGACAGACCTATAGCCTTCTTTTCAGTTCTCCTTTCCTTTTGTCTGCCTCGGTCCTCAAGGGCGGTGAACTAGTTTTTTGTTTTGTATTTTGGTGTGTGTGTGTGTGTGTGTGTGTGTGTGTGTGTGTGTGTGTGTGTGTGTGTGTGTGTGTGTGTGTGTGTGTGTGTGTGTTGGGGTGGGGGTCTCCTGTGTCACAGCCTGTCTACAACTGGTAACTTACGTACCTGTTGTAAAGTTGCTACAGGCAGACAGGCAGACAGAAAGACTGATGGGTAGTTTCAAATTTTATTGTTGATCAGAAATTCTTACTTTCAGTGCCTAATAACGATCTCTCTCTCTCTCTCTCTCTCTCTCTCTCTCTCTCTCTCTAACCCTAATCCCCTCTCTCTAACCCTAACCCCCCCACCCTCTCTGTCTTCCTGCCTCCTTCCCTCTCTCTCTCTCTGTTATTGCAGGATGGCCATGCTGTCAGTAAGGCAGTGTCTCTCCATTGTGGCGGCTGACTACTTCGCCGAGTGCCTCATGGAGTAAACGACCTGGCAACGAAAGAAAGAACGAACAAACGAACAAACAAACAAACAAACGAACAAAGAACGAACAACAAACTGCTGAGCCACGCTTGACGACCTCTTCTCCTTGTGTTGCCAGATTGGGCGGTGTACCACCCAATTGGGCTGCTTAGGGTGACCCTTTTTGGGCTGGAAATCATCATTCACATCTGGCAACCCTGTCCCTGTCTTGTCTTCTCCCACCACATTAATTCATTTCACAGTAATTTTCTTGCAGCGTTAATTCATCACTTGGGATCAACTAGAAAATTCAGAATTCAGAGTAAAACCAATAAGAAAAACTGTTACATTTGACTCCCATGAAATTGTATTTTTATAACATATTTTCATACACAAAAGACATGATACTTTTCTGTGATGAATTAACACTGCACGATTTTACTGTGTGGATCGTGTCCGAAATGGTCACTCGCTCACTATGTACGTAGTGCACTACAAAGGGTGCGAGATGCATGTTTTGTACCCTAGATAGTGCATTGCGTAGAAGTGAACCAGTGAATGTCTTGGACTCACCCTTGGGGTGCATTTTCCAGCAGCATATTGGCTTGCCAGTTAGCAACTTGGTTGGTTGACAGTGTGTGTGTGGTGATTTTGCATTGCAACTAACAAAATTAGCTAAAGTAGCTAGCTGCTGTGGCTGAAAATGTGTTCTTTTGTGAAAAAAATTCCTTTCTTGATAGTAAATGTTTATTGGTTCCAGGTTGCCTTCTGTGCCTGGAACTAGCTTTTAAGTTTTTGTCGGATTACTTTCAAATTCTGTTTGTTTCCTGACAAAATGTTTTCGCTGGGAAAAAAAAGAAAATTTAGAAAAAGAAAAAAATTGCAAATGAGAACTATTTTTGTTATTATTAATAATATTATTGATATGTACTTTTTTGTTATGTGTTATCTATCCATCTTTGCAAGTTAGTCTTCTACTGTACAATCTTGTCGTTTGTCAACACTTTCAGGGCATAAATAAAATAAAAATGAATAACAAAACATTCTGCTCAGTTAATTTATTTTTTCCCCTCTCTACTTGTCTGTCCGTTTCCCACAAATGTGTAAGACCTTTTTTTGGACAGGTGCCTACCTGTAACAACAAACTGATTTGCACTGCTGAATTCCCAACCTAACACACTGTATTAACAATGTGTGATATGAACTCAAAAGAAAGAACAAAAATCAACTCTGTATCAATTTAACATATTGCACTGCTGAAAATGTGTGATCAAAAAACTCAAAACTCAAAAAGTCAACTTCATGTCAACATTTTGTATTGAAAATGCGTGATCAAAAAAACAAAAACAAAAAAACAATCAATGTCTTATCCACCTGAGAATGCACCTTGACAAGCGACTCTGTTGTCAAAGACTGAAGAGAGGGTTTTAAAGATGTATAAAATACTGATATTCCATCTGCATTATTGTTTCTCAACGGGGGCTCTGCATCAGTGGTTCTAAACCTTTTTCGAAGAAATTCCCCCCATCCTCATCAGGATGCCAACGTCCCACTGACCTCATGATAATCATGGCAAGGCCCCCCCACAAAACGGCATGATGGTAGCCTCTTACTGCTGCTGGGGTCGCCGGCGACCCTATTCACTTGCTGAAAATGCTTAACTACATCATAACAACATTGCTATGACATTACAGAGAGCCATAGTGCTGCGCTAAGGGGTTAAAGGTTGTGAAAACAGCCTCGGCTAACAATAATAACAATAAAGACTAATGATAATTTTATTCACGATTAATGTACGGCTTTGAGAACTCACTGAATGGACCCTCCCAACACCCCCCATTTGTGACTGAGTGCATGGCTGTAACTACCATTGAGGACACAGAGGTCATGCCCTGGGTAATTTTTTTCAGAAATGTAACATTTAGGTATCTGTGATGAAAATCGATATGTGATCAACAATGATAAATTAATTCTGTATCCACCTCCATTTATTATCAGGCAGTAATTAATGAAAACAAACTGAAGAATTTGAATGAAGAGTTTGAAGCATTCTAAATGTACAGATGCAGTACAGCACGCCATATTTTACCTCGGTATTTGAAAATGTCTCGTTACGGCTCTTAGTGCTCCCCTCTCAGCTGTCTAGTTCTCAACACCCCGACTGCTTCAAATACTTCCAATGAAGAGGGCACATACTGTATCATGCCGAAGGATGAGGCAGAGGGCGAGAGCCTACCCCCCTTCAGGGCACAATACAACGGATATTGTACTATGCACAATGACTTCTGATGCTCCTGGACACTTTATTGGTCACTTTGTCCTGTGATATATCAATGGGACTTTTTTGCACACTTAATAATTTTGTGTGTGCGTGTGTGTGTTAGCCTGGTCTGAGAATCTTGATTTGATGAACAAGCCAAGGGACACCCCTAACTTTCACCACAAAGTAACAGAAAAGTCATCCGATCCCATACGGTCACTCACTCTGCAACAACAATGGTAATATGTCAGCTGGGTCTATTGTTTCCTCAAGGGGACGTCTGTATCTGATCCTAAGTACTCCACCCTGCACAACACTACGTAGGAGTCTAGTTCATATTCAATTACGCCCATTCTCCCGGGCACTGTCACAGCCATGTCATTGAGTTTTGACCGTTTTCCTTTTTTTCTTTCTTATTTGGGAAATACTATTTTGGGCTTTTGGCACCTTTGTGAAAATGTGGTGAAAATGTGATAGAAATGAAGTCGTGGGAGAGAAAGAGACAGGGTAGGGTTGCGAAATGACCCAGGCAGGATTTGAACCTGGGTCCTCATGTATGTGGCATGGATGCTCTAGTCTATACAGAGCACCACAGCACTCCCCAACCAGATTTATTCTTTTTTCTCCTTTCTTTTCTGTTTCTTTTTTGCTTGTTCTCCGCAGCCACCGCCCATGATGACACCTTATACCTCTCCCTGTGTTTGTCATTGGGTGCATTGGGTTTACCTCATCCACAATGGGGGGTTGGATCCTATATTGTCTGTAAGTCCACAGAGACGCATCTACAGAAAACAGACTGAGAACCTCCTTTAGATACATAGACATATGACCAGCAGCAAACAAAAAGCTTCAGAAGAAAAGAACAGAAGTGAAGAGAATGGGTTGGCTGACTGAGAGGGGAGGGGAAACAAAGAAGAAGAAGAAGAAAAAAAAGTAGCATCAAAGAGTTGCTTCTCTTGGTATAAAAACCAACACAGCACCTGTCAGTTCACCAAAGAGAGTACGACACTAAGGGGTGAAGGAAGCACTCAATAGTTAAGGAAGCCCGTATAACCGTGTAGTCTCTGCCCACTAAAAGGGGAGAAAGAAGCTGATGATCATGAGAACCTTGATGTTGGCCAGCTTGGCGGTGGTTGCCATAGTGTCCACCGTTGTTGTGGATGGGGCGATGGTGACCAAATGCGAGGTGAAAGACCACATAGAGGCCATGCTCAGCAAAATACCCCCAGCAGTGCAGGAGCAGATGACCATCGCCGTGGGCAAGCTGACTGCCATGAGTAAGTTTCTCCTCCACTCCTCTCTTCTCGAAGAGTGATGATAAATGCAGGGCAACTTTCTTTCTTTTTATTTTTAAAGTGTTTTGGGGGGCTTTTTGGTCTTTATTATTATAGGACAGTGTGAGAGTAGACAGGAAATGACTGGGAGAGAGAGATGGGGCGGAGCCGGGAAATGACCCCGGCCGGACTCGAACCGGGGTCCCTGTGGGCAATGTAAGCCCAAATCTAGGGGGCTTAGCACGCCGCGCCACAGCGGCCCCCTCAGGGCAACTTTTTAAGCAACTTTCCTGGGTAACGATACCATTTGAACTCTAAGAGTTTATTTGGTGGACAACTTTTTGTGAATCATTCTATAGAACATTTGTGAGCTAATCAGTTTGTGGCCCTGTAACATTGGCTCCGTTTACGTGCCGTTGTAGTTGACGAGGTCACAGGTTTGCAGCCCCGAGGGGGACGGACAGGTGCAAGAAGACCTCCGTCACACAGTCACATGTACCGTTGAGTTGGCCTTGGACTTCAATAGCAGTGCTGTTAACCGGCCAATCAGAATTTTACACTAAGTTTTGACTCAAATGTTAGACTAATACTCTGTCTGGATTTACACCCTGTTTACATGCATATAGACATTTTTGTAAACGCGTACATCTGCAGCCTTTCGTTTAAACAGAGAGTTTCAGCTCCCTAAATGGATAGTTTTGAAAGTTTTTTGTAGAGATTTCTAAAACGTAAAATGTGTCACAATAGTTTTTTTTTTTTACATACCGTATTTATGTGTAGATGTCGGATAAAAAATGTCTGTATAGATAACAAATAAATATCGGTATAAATAAAAAAATTCCACCTACATCTAACCAAGATAAGTTAACGCTGAAATATTGACAAGTTTTAATTTTTTTTTTTTACTGTGTTCCAGTCACGTGCCACGTCGAGTTGACCTCCGGCTTCAACACCAGCGCTGTTAACCAGGTGACTGTCCCTGACGTCAGAGGTCCACCACCTCCAGGCAGGAGGGGAAGACGCTCGCCCCTCCGCAGCAAGTTCGACTTGGCCATGAAGATGGGCTCCTCATCCTCCTCCTCCCACTCATCGTCATCAGAGGAGCCTACTGAAGGTGAACCTACTGTAGAACGGGAGTGTGTCTATGTTTCCCTCAGCCCATTGGTCCCACATCAATAAGACTTTCGACATTCATTTTTAGGCCCATTGGTCCCACAGCCCATTGGTCCCACAGTTTATACATGTTCCCACATTTCTAAGAATTTATTCAAATTTAGGCCCTCTTAGTTTATTTGGAAATGTGGGGACATGGAGTTGTGGAACATAGGGCCTATATTTAAATAATTTCTTAAAAATGTGGGCACATGGAGCAGCAAGAATAAGCTGTGGGACCAACGGGCTGTGGGAACATACACCGCATTCCACATTATTACGCAAATTACATTTTTTGCCGTTTTCCCAAATAATCAATAGAAATGACAGTCGTCATGACTTTCAAGTCATCAGCCATTAGAGTATAATTGAAAAGTTTTTGATTGAACCTTCCAATGATAATGGTATTTTTTAAAATAATAAAAAAAACTAAAAATGCCCAAGATGCTCTGTTCCAAATTATTACGCAAAACAGTTTTGTAGTGTTGTAATCCAAATTTCTTTCTTTTTTCCCATTTACATCAAAACAGTTGGCATTTGGTACCTTCTAAATTACATTTCAATGTTCAAAACTTGGTTATAAGCTGTAACTGGAATGCTGCATTTAACATTGAAGTCAATGGCAGGGCATTGCATGGGAGTTATGGAAGCCCAGATATCCTTGATGCTTTGCTCTCAGCTGTTTCTGTTTGTTTGGTCTGGTGACCCACACTTCACTCTTCAATATACCCGTAGATTTCCATGCCACGTTTAGGTGCTTTGGTGGTATCGACATTCTAACTCACATACAGGCCCGTTGCGTTAAGGTACGCAATGTAGGCAGTTGCCTAGGGCCCCCGAGTAGGTGGGGCCCCCAAGGACGACAGGTTGTGTACCCAACAGCAATGACGATTTTAAATAGCTTCATAATATGGCACCGTCGCCTGTATGAAGGGCTCTGCTGCGAGGGAAGCGACAGCGCCTCCCTAATACCCCCTTGTTCGAGGGGGCCCCCTTCCAATAGGTTTGCATCAGCGACAACGTGAAAATGACAATTGCCGAACAGCGAGCGCATCGACAATATAGTCAAAGTACCCCCATCTGTAGGGGCCCCCCCTTCCAATTGGTTCAAGCATCATATTCCACGCAAATACAAACTGAAAATGGAGCGACACAATCTCTCTCACTGGATGTTACGCAGACGCAAGTTTACATTACATTTTTGGAGACAGTTGCTTTTATAATAAAAGTTAATCTTGAAGACGACACATTAGGCTACTCTCTGTACTGCTGCCAAACCACCAGACTGTCCCAGGCCAGTTGACATCGCACCTACCGCGCAGACAGCGAGATGCTTCATTTACAGTTTACATATGTTTTCAAAAACATCCACGTGCTGTAAGCACTGCAAACGTCGATTGTTCAATAACGCACATTTTTTTCGACACGGAACTGTTTTGGATGTGGACAAACGCAAGAAGAAACGAATGAACAATGTAATGCCTATCGGATAACAGGAGTCACAAGTGCGATGAGTGGGATAGCTAAATTGTAGCACAATAGTCCCTTTCTTGCTATTACTATATGTTGGGTTACACTTTGGAATTTGGGACCATGATTGTGGAAACGCGTGGATTACAGTTAGAGGTTGGGATACATTCTGGGATACATTCTGCGGTCAAGACAACGCAAGGTAAGGACACCGGGATATTGGTCCCTATAACACAGTTGTCAACCGCGGAGGTTGTTCAGTGATCCTTGGTCGCTGCCTATTCGTGTTTGCTGCGGTACTACTAATAACACAAACATTTGGATTGTATTTTCAAGTGCGTGATGGATGCAATACGAAAAAATAGGCTATATAGTCGGGGAGACCCCCCTTGGCTTAGTTACAGAATTCTGGCTTACCAATATAACATCCCCCCAACCCCACTGTGCCTGCTCATTCGTTTCTCAGCCTTGAGTTTCTGAACTGTAGGCTACGCCTATTGTTTTACGAGTCAATATTTCGTTTTGCACAAATGGAGCACCCTCGGTTAGATTCTCAAAGTGGTTGGAAAGATATTAGACCATTCTTTATTTGTGATTGGCAATGCAGATCATGCTTTTCGTGGTAGGGTAAAAAAAAAACCTGATTGGGCCATATAGGCCTACTGTCATTTGAGATGAGCCTACTGAATGGAATGGACTATATTTTCCCAGGTCTTTCTTCATAAAGTTTCATAAAATGAACTGGAGGGACTAGTTATCATAATACCTAGATTGCATTTCCTCACCGAAAAAAATGCTGGTGTATGCGTGCTCTTAATGCATTCATTGCCCTTCATGCATGTGTTGCCCTGCATAGCCACAACACTGTCTTAGGTGACTTGTTTGTTTCATTATGTTTCCATGTGACATGATGTTGTATTGGTAGGCTACAGTATGTGACAATGACCAAAAATCCAAAAATGGTCTGGCCCATCCGAAAACAGAAATTCTGGCGCCGTGGCTGCCCCGTCAGGAGCCCCCCCCCCCCCCCCCCCCCCCCCACCCCCCCCCCCCCCCCCCCCACCCCCCCCCCCCCCCCCCCCCCCCCCCCCCCCCACCCAAAGCCCTAGGGCCCCGACAACCCCTTTGCCTAGGGCCCCCAAAATCCTAGAAACGGGCCTGCTCACATAACATCTACCTCACATGACATCCCATTTATTTTCAATGTGATTTTATGTCTGGTGAGTTAGAATGTTGATACCACCAAAGTACCTAAACGTGGCACGGAAATCTACGGGTATATTGAAGAGTGAAGTGTGGGTCACCAGACCAAACAAACAGAAACAGCTAAGAGCAAAGCATCAAGGATATCTGGGCTTCCATTGACTTCAATGTTAAATGCAGCATTCCAGTTACAGCTTATAATCAAGTTTTGAACATTGACATGTAGTTTAGAAGGTACCAAATGCCAACTAGTTTGATATAAATGGGAAAAAAAGAAAGAAAATTGGATTACAACACTACAAAACTGTTTTGTGTAATAATTTGGAACAGAGCACTTTTGTGTATTTTCAGTTTTTTATTATTTTAAAAAATAGCATTATCATTGGAAGGTTTGTTAAAAAATCTTTTTAATTGTACTCTAATGGCTGATGACTTGAAAATTATGACGACTGTCATTTCTATTGATTATTTGGGGAAACAGCGAAAAATGTCTTTTGCGCAATAATGTGGAATGCGGTGTAGAGCTGCTCCCCTAGGGCAATGTTCCCCAACCTTTTTTGTCTTGTGTACCCCCAAGCCTTTTCATTGTGCCATGAGTACCCCCTAAGTCAAGTTCTATATCGCTTTCTCCATCCCAATGTAACTAAGCTCCATATGTTTGTTAAAATTACATTTTTCCAAGTACCCCCTGCAGTGTGCTCGCGTACCCCTAGTGGTAAACGTACCCCTGGTTGGGAAACACTGCCCTAGGGGCTAGCACTTCATTTGTGTAAACAATATTATATTAATTAATATTCAGTGTGGTAACACTTTATTTCAATGGGGCTTTAAATACAATGTACTTACTCATTAGGTAGAGTGGAATAACTAGTGTAATAACTTTAGAGAGATATTACATTGTAAGTACACTGTAATTAAAGCCGTGTTAAAATATTGTTTTACCTTAATTTTTTGTTTGTTTCAGACACGTAAATGTTTTATCCTTTACCTGATGTATTTCGAAAATGTAACTTCCGTAACATCAGTAAATGACAAAAACCAACAAAGGTCGGCGTCGGCGTCGGCGCCTGCACTTAACACCTGTGTATTGCTTGATACGTGCACTCCCAAAAAGTAGTAGGCCTAATCACTCGAGAAAAAAGGGGGTGCACACAAGGCTTGTGTGAAAAAGTATATTGTAGCCGAAATTTTACAACTCAGAGGTTAACCTGTGAAGTGATTACTTCCGTAACATCAGCAGATTAGGCACACACCATCTCTCTGAAGAAGTTGGAAATTATATGTTGAAACAGGTAAAAGATAAATATTACATGTCTAAACAAAAGAAAACGAAGAACTTGATTTAATAAGAAGACATAATAATCTAATACATCTGTAATAAGTAAAAGTAATACGTCTATCATATAATCTTGTGTACTTACAATGTACCTGGGTGAAAGACGTTTTTTTGGGCTCAGACATCAGGTGGAGTAATGTTATTAAATGCCCATCAATTAATTACTAATTGGTGTTTGGTATGCTGCAATGAATATGCTTCTTAGATAGTCCATTAAAAACAAACAAAACAAAAATAGTGGCACTAGCTTTCGCTACAGCTGAAACATTGCTGACCCACATACCTAACCTTAACCCTATGGTAGAGTGCAAGTGCATTTTATTACGTGCTTTGTTACACGGTTGATGTCAAAGGGGTAGGAAAACTGAAGTGTACGTAGGGGTACCACAGGGAGGCGTTCTGGAACCCATTTTATTCAACTTGTCAACCACAGATTTTTACTTGCATTGCAGTTCTATGTATGTATGTAAAAATAGCAATAAAAGAAAGTAAAGCACAACAGTTTCGAGGAAGACACAGTGGTACTGACCCTATCCAATTGCTTGTCTTTCTACCCAAGGACAGCCAATATAACATTGTGTTCTGGTTGTATCCTTTACTTTGCAGTAGATTGTTTAATGTACTGTATGTAAATACATTTTGATTGATTTTGATTGGTTGCTTGAAGCCCCTGCGGACGTCTGGACTCTCTATGGCCTCTTCCAGCTTCCTGGTCGTGTGATGTGTGACTCCGGAATGGGGACTTCCCTGAACTTGTGCGAGATGGACTGCTCCAGTGAGTTTCTTGCTTGCTTTCGCTTGTACATGGATAGCCTGACTCGTGTTGAATGGTTGATGAGTGGAGGTGCAGGCAACCAGTTATGGCTTGTAACAGGAGAGAAGTGCCACGCACTCCTGAGTTGCATAAATTTAATTTTTTTCAATGTGACACTGTTTCGGTCTGTGAGCCTTCCTCAGCAGAAAAATGTTTTTAAGGAGTTCAGAAACCATTGCTACTGTTAAGTGTTCATCAATTCATTATGTTTTTTTGTTTTTTTTACTTCCAGAGTTGGTCGATGATAACATCGATGACGATATCGAATGCGCTGAATCCCTGAAAGCCAAAATGTAAGTTTCTGTAAAATAGCACAATACTGTTTATTTGTCATTTTTTTGTTGTTGATCATACAAATTTGGCAGTTTTTACATGGATGGCCATTTTGTGTTTTACAGGATGATGGGGCAGCACAAAGAAGCCATGGCTCTCATTAAGAAAGTGTGAGTATTTCAGAATACTAGAATAGAATGTCTTTTATTATCTATCCGCTTGTACAATTCAAAATTACATTGAAAAACAATTCACTTCAGTAAAGGTGAAAAAAAGTGCATCTCTCAACAGCGTCGTTGCTAACTAAGTTAGCGACTTACTTGGTTGTGTACTGTTATGATCACTAAAAACACACTGCACCCAGACCTAAAATGTAACAAATAAAACATCAGGGGAAAACAGTGGTCACAATGTTAACCCTATTCCCCCTGTGATCCTGCAGCAACAGTGTGTAAGAACCCAAAATAATGTGGGCCCATTTGAAACGTAAAAAAGCCCATAATTTAATAACTTGCCCATAATGTAGTGACACTTCCCTACCCAATAACGTAATAACATTCTGCCCAATTACGTTATGGGCAGGTTATTACGTTATTGGCCTTACATTAGAAAAAGCTTTGATAATGTAATAACGATGCCAATAACGTAATAACTGCCAGTACCGTAATCATTTGGGCCCATTTGAAACGTAATAAAGCCAATAACATAGGAAATGCAGAGGATAACAGATTAAAATCCAGTCACTGTTATGTGTTGTGACAAAACTGGATAGAGGTCAGACGAAATATGTACAGTAAAATAGCAAAGTGTATTGCAAATACTGTCATATATTAGCAAAGCTTTTTTTTAGTGTAAGGCCAATAACGTAATAACCTGCCCATATCGTAATAACTTATTACATTATGGGCAGAATGTTATTAAGCTATCGGGAAGTGTTATTGTTAGTGTTAGCCCCTTGAGATGAACATCTCGTCGACTACTACATAACACAACATGATAAATAAGACAAAATATGAAGTCTAACCCTGAATGTTGTTCTCCCCTTCCCTCCCCTCTCCTCCCCTCTCCTGTCCTCTCCACTGCAGTCACATGATGTTGTTCCAGAGGGAATGCATGGCCGTCAACTATGATGAGTACTTCGCCGAGTGCTCTTAAGCCGTCAGCAGCCATCTTGAAGTAGAAGATCCGGTTGGCAGTCATCTTGAACAAGAACCACTTGACATACAAACAAACAAACGAATGAATGAATAAAGAAATTAGCGTGCTGGGGTGCATTTCGCGAAACCATAGTCGCTAACTATGTTAGCTACTTTGTTGGTTGCAATGCAATTTCCCATTGGCAACTACCCAAGTTGCTAATTGGCTAGCAGCTACGCTTTCAAGAAACACAACCCAGTACTGTAATGTAGACTCACCGTCCTGTTTCCATGTTTCCTGTAAAGAGAGTTGTACACTTTTGAGTCGTAAAAAGTGTCTGGACTTTTTAGAATTGTCCCGTACAGTTGTGAACTGACATGTGGCAAATCTGACGCATCATCCGTCCCTTTCTTTTTAACGCAGAATAAAACAAAAGCAGTGATACCAGCAAATGCAGTGGATTCAAACGGGTGTGTTCATTATACAAATTAGGACATTAATATCTTTATAATATAGAGTTGTGTGGTTGCACACTTACACACACACACACCCACACACTTACATACACACACACACACTTACTTACATACACACACACACACACACACACACACACACACACACACACACACACACACGCACGCACACACACACACATACACACACACACACACACACACACACACTTACTTACATACACATTACACACACACGGCACACACACACAACACACACACACACACACACACACACACACACACACACACACACACACACACACACACACACACACACACACACACACACAGACAAGCAAGTAGAAAGCCGTGCCCAAGGGTTACGTGGCGCTATTCCGACATGTCGCTATTCCGACGTTAATGTCTATTGTCGGAATACCGACACGTTTTCCACCGTCCGCCGCTATTCCTACATGCCGCTATTCCGACATCCCTATCCCTAACCCTAACCCTAACCCTAACCCTGGGGATGAAAAGTGTCGGAATAGCGGCATGTCGGAATAGCGCTATGTCGGAATAGCGGTTGCCCCCCCGTGCCCAAGAGCGGACTACTGTACCAGGCCAAGGCCTGAGGGGCCCAAAGAGTCAAGGGGGCCCTGAAGCCCAAGCCTCTATCTGCTTTAAAATCACTCTTTAAACTGGGTGTGTGAGATTTTTAGCTGTTTATTTCCAGAATTCATGCTGCCCATTCACTAATGTTGCCTTTTTCATGAATACTTACCACCACCATCAAATTCTAAGTATGCATTATGACTGGATAAAATGCACTTTTCATGCATGAAAAGGGGAACCTTCTTCATGGTACACCATTTTGAATTTCCAGAAATAGCCATTTTTAGCTGCAAAATGACTGTACTTGGCCCATACTAGAACATTTTTGTTTATTGCTTAGTAAACTTTCATGTAAAGATCAAAAATTTGGCAATAGGCAGCCCAGTTTCAATGAGCAGCATAGTTGCAGCACCTTTTTTGACCATTTCCTGCACAGTGACCCTATAAGAGTAATATAGAATAAAGAAAACAGGACAACATTCCACGTTGTATATTTTTATTGCCCATCAGACGTTTCGGTCTTCACCTTCTTCAGTGACGGGCAATGAAAATACACAACGTGGAGGGCTGTCCTGTTTTCTTTATTTTGTAAACTAGCAACACCCAGGGAGCGGGGGCTTTCTTGTTGTCTAGCCCAGGGGTCCATTTTTGGGGGGGGTGGGGGGTGGGGGGGGGGCTTTCTTGTTGTCTAGCCCAGGGGCTCGTTGGGGGGGCTTTCTTGTTGTCTGGCCCAGGGGCTCGTTGGGGGGGCTTTCTTGTTGTCTGGCCCAGGGGTCCACGGAGGGTGGCCTTTCTTGTTGTCTGGCCCAGGGGCCCATGGAGGGTGGCCTTTCTTGTTGTCTGGCCCAGGGGTCCACGGAGGGTGGCCTTTCTTGTTGTCTGGCCCAGGGGTCCATGGAGCGGGGCCTTCTTGTTGTCTGGCCCAGGGGTCCATGGAATCCCAATGCCGTCCCTGGCAGTGCAACAGGTGTCCATCTGGTGCTTTGTGGGTGGAAATGAGGACTGATGTACTTGGTAACGTGAGCCAAGTGTTGTTTTTTTCTGTCCTCTGTGAATTCTTGTATGAGTGTGTGTGTGTGTGTGTGTGTGTGTGTGTGTGTGTGTGTGTGTGTGTGTGTGTGTGTGTGTGTGTGTGTGTGTGTGTGTGTGTGTGTGTGTGTGTGTGTGTGTGTGTGTTGTGGAAACCTGAAACCACCCACTTTAATGGGTTGGGTTTTTTATTGTCTGGACTGGAGTTTTTGTCACAGTCTTTGTTTTTCCCCCTTCAACTGCCACAGCCACACACAGCTCGGGGGGTGACACAGTGAGAAGAATAAGTCTGCTAAGCCGAACACTAGGACGGGAGCTTACAGTATCGACAAGTATGTTCCCCGGGTCCTATGTTCCTCTGTCTTTGTATGGGACCGGGGAACTTAATACCCTTTTTCTAAAGAAAGGGTCCTACGTTCCCCGCATTGTATCTGACAAGGGGATAAGGCCTGTCATGCTTGTGCATGCATATTTCTTGCATGAATGGTTGCCATGCGTATTTCATGTCAAGTTGGCGCACAGTGGCAGCCTAACCCTAACCCTAACCCTAACAACAATCTACACAAAGTTTTTTTTCAACCAAACCCGACTCCGAGTGTGCAATTCTTTATTTAAAATTTGGAACAGGTGGACAACGGGGTTGTTTCTGTTAAGAGGGTGGCACAAACAGTGGCCAATTGGATTTTCTGTGCATTCCATTTTCGTGAAAAGAGCATATGAATTGTGTCCAACAGATGTCCTTCAGAGTCTGCACGCAAGGTAAGCACCATGGACAGCGCACGTGGTGCTGAATGACGATTCTGTGCAGTTGTGTTGAATTACACATGCACATCATTGAAGAGGTCTTAGGGCCTTTCCCATTGCTAATCTCTACCCCTACCCCTGTGCCTTCCCCATGCCCCTCATGCTTTCCAACAAAGCTGTAAGGTGCAGGGCTTGAAATGCAACCGCTACGAATTGGGATAGCCTACACCAGGGCTATTCAATTAGAATTTCATCTGGGCCACATTTCGAAACCAAGAACTGCAGTCGGGCCACACATTTTCAGACATCACGACCACTGAAATGACACTTAAAATCAGTAGTCCGCAAACAAATTTTAAACATGTTCCTCTAACCTAAAACTTAACCACATTGAATGTGAATGTGTAAGACAAGCAGAAGATCCACAAGCAATAATGTGTTGTACTGCAGTAACAAAACTGAAATGTATACTGCCCTCGGGCCTCCAATTGAATAGCCCTGGCCTACCCCTTCGACAATCATGGAATGACACTGACAGCTGTCACTAATTCCATGCATTAGGTTTACGTCAATAGCGATTGTTTTCATGTACGTTTCACGGACAAAAGGGTCATCACACATTAGGACAATGTTAAACTTAGTGCAATGGAATAATTATTCCCACTTTAAAACTGTCAATTGCTGCGAAAATATTTAAACTTGTGTGCTGTTGTGGGTGCGTGGCTTGCCGCCAATTTTTAAATGAATTCGCAATGCATTCAGGGAAACCTGTCGAAGCCCTCCGTTGCGGAGTCTGGTGTCGAAAAATCTCCGCGGGGAGGGGTTGGAAGCCCTTTTCCATACCCCTACCCATCTGTCTGAATGTGAATCGGGATGCCACTACCCTATACGTGGACGCGCAAAACGCAGGCAAAGGGGAACGGCATAGGGCTAAGGCGTGTAATGGGATTCACCCAATGTCACACATGCAAGTATTTTGCAATTGCAATATGTGCACGACGAATTACCCTGAATATAAAATGACTTGTAGATTTCATTTTAAATTTCAAAACATTGCAA
The DNA here is from genome assembly GCF_034702125.1 of Engraulis encrasicolus. Lineage (NCBI taxonomy): Eukaryota > Metazoa > Chordata > Actinopteri > Clupeiformes > Engraulidae > Engraulis > Engraulis encrasicolus. Next base: position 13,108,186 of record NC_085857.1, read on the forward strand.
AAATCTTGCGGTGGAGAGTTGTAAAATGGTTGGTTTCATTGGTGAGTTCATTGTAACTCCCAGAGTAGAATTTTAAACTTTGTCAGATTTTAAGCGTAGGCCTAGTTGTTGGAGTTGTTGGAGGCTATTTCATATTTTGGGTAGCGAGCATGTTAATGCAACTGCGGAGAGTATATGGAGCAATATAAAGCGTGTGTAAAATCCCAACTTCGTCAATTCAGCTCTGTTCCTTGTTTCACACTGCATCTGCTTCTAGTGTTTGGTGCTGGTCGCTGTGACCGGTAGCTGCTATTTTTCAGTTGCTGCAACGTGTCAACGTGTAGACATGGCCGTAGCCAGGAATTTGAAATAAGGGAGGTCCATAATAGTGCACGCACAGCGCGACATTTTTTTTAAAGGTGCACTGTGTAGGATGTTGCCCGGAGTATCTATTGTAATGCTGCTCATTGAAACTATGCTGTCTTTTGCCAATTTTGGTCTTTTCATGAATATTTGCTAAATAATGAACTAATATTTACTAGTATGACCACAGTTTACAGTATGTTTTGCAGCTGAAAAGATTTCTGGAAATTCAAAATGGCGGACAATGGAGAAGATCCCCTTTTTCATGTATGAAAAATATTATTTTCTCTAAAAATAACGGACCTCCCTTATATCCCTATGTGGCTACGGCCATGGTGTAGACTACCGTGCCATGGGCGGTTAAGTGTATCCCTGCGCCACGATTTGGATACTTTTACTTTTAATGATTATTTATCATTATTGTTACCAGTCCATCACTGTTACCTGTCCTGTCCTGCACTTTGTCAGTCTGGTGCAGGAATACAGTAAACTGCACGGGTTGTCCAACCTGAACAAAAATGTATCTCCCCAAGAAGTCACACACACACACAAGTTGAAGGCCTAGGCCGTGGTAAACCGTGAACCGTGGTTTTACTATGAAATAGAAAATAGAAAATACAAAACAAGACATAGGAAACATGTACGTAATAAAATACAATAAGCAAAATACACATATACAGTATACAATATATACAAAGGGTGAAGGGAGAAACATGAGGACAACTGCCTACAGCAGAGATCCTAAGCAGGGGGGAGTGAGGAAGGAACATGACACAGCTGCCTACAGTAGCTGTATGGACCTGGGGCATGGATATGTGACTGCCTACAGCAGACACACAGAGCATGCATTAAACTGAATGTAAGCGCTACACCGCCAAAGTGGCACATTACTGAACAAATGTTCAAACTGTGACGGAAATGTGGCATGCAGATGAGATTGAGTGAACATACTACAGAGCTACTGCACAATACAGACATGTAGTAAATGACAACACATTAAACAGGCACAACATAATACAGTACAATAACAATGCAATACATTAACTCACTCTCTCATGGACGCACGGCATTAGACAAAAAGAGTAGGCCTACATATGGACGCTGGGATCCTGAAACGTCCAGAGAAATAGACAGAGATGGAGCCCAAGTGATTGATCGAGTCCCTGTGTGTTGCTGGTCTGATGGCTGAACTGTAGTGCTGCCCCTATGCACACAGATGCACAGCAGGGTGCCGAGCTAGTGGGTGTTCCCAGCAGCCCAGGACCCACTTCTGGAGTGGGAAGGTCTGGTTGCTGGGCCTATCACTGCCTTGCCACACGCTTGGTGCATGACGGAAAAGTACCAAGTCTGTAGGTCGGTGAAAGGGTCTGTAAGTCAGTAGCAGGGAAAGCAGTAGAAGGTGGGGAGAGGGGGGGGCATGGGGGGGTAGCAGCATCTCACCAACAATAGAGGATGGGCTGAATGTTGAAAAGTGAGAATGAGAGGAGAGAGGGGCTGAACTGTCAGAGTCGCTGGGGCCAGGAGGCACAATTCTGAACAGAGCGAATGGAAAGAATGCACCCAACAGTGAGGAAGAAAGCCAGATAAGTGAAGAGAGAGAGAGAGAGAGAGAGAGAGAGAGGGAGAGAGATGGAGAGAGAGAGAGAGAGAGAGAGAGAGAGAGAGAGAGAGAGAGAGAGAACCTCTGCATTACTTGCATTGGTAAAGGCTGGAGAGAAATTGCCAAGCCGCATCTGAATATGTGTGTGTGTGTGTGTGCGTTTGTGTGTCTGGGAAGTTTGATTTGATGAGCAAGCCAAGGGACAACACTAACTTTCACCACAAAGTAACTGTACTTTCCTCACAGATTGTCCTAGTAATCTCCTTTCCAGGCAGCTAAACAACTCAATAGAAAACACTTGACACAGAGGGTGAAGTTTTTGTTGTTTATGGATGATTGTGAAATTGAAAAACATGCAAATGCATTCTATAAATCTACCATCTCTTATGTTAATATGAATACTCGAATTAAGTAACAGTTACAAACGGCATTGTCAATATGATTTTCACTTTGGCAATATTGGAGCTAAGGTACAGTAACAAAGTAAATACATTGAGTGTAAAATGACAAAATTAAGAAGCTCTGAATTCTGATATACTAGTTAAGTCGGGACGGATATCCCCTCAAATCAAAATATTAGCAACTTGCAGGGATTGCCTTTAGCTGCGTACGAGGAACAACAAATTAAACGGGTGGTGGTTGGATAACTGTCAAAGAACTTCATGCGCATTCTAAGTCTCTCAGCTGGGGTACAAATGTAAACAATTGTCAAAGTAAAGGTTTTCCTGTTAAAGGCTGGCGTAGCCAGAACAGTAAAAGGGAAAGTCATCTGAACCCATACGGTCACTCTGCAACAACAATGGAAATATGTCAGCTCAGCTGGGTCTATTGTTTCCCCAAGGGGACGTCTGTATCTTATCCTCAGTACTCCACAACACTACGTAGGAGTCTAGTTCATATTCAATCACGCCCATTCTCCCGGGCCCTCACGGCCATGTCATTGAGTTTTCGCCGTTTTTCTTTTTCTTTTATGTTTTTGTAAATATTTTTGGGGCTTTTAGTGCCTTTGTTGTGAGAGGATAGTGAAAGTGACAGCATTGAAGTCATGGGAGAGAAATTAGAGACGGAGTCTGGTTGGGAAAATGACCCAGGCCAGACTCGAATCTGGGTCCCCATCAGGGCTTGACACTGGCACCTGCCAACCGGCCAAATGCTGGTAAAACTTGGCTGTGGCTAGTAATACTTTCAGTGTCACTAGCCAATTTGGCTGGCAGTTTATTCTTTGGTATGACATACGCATCATAGGAGCATTTATTCTGTTGTTTTCCCTTGTGCATCAATTGTTTGCATTCAAGTTCAAGAAAAAGCCCAGTAACTTAGTTTCTGTTTGCTTGATATACTTCCATGTAGAAAGCTGTACACTCATCTTGCTTTAGCACCTCATCTTTTTAGGTTAGACGTACACTTATCATAAGAAAGAAAGAAAAAAAAAACAATATAAAATCTGTGGCTAGTGGAATACCTGAATGGCTAGTGACTTGGGAAAACCACTAGCCACAGTGGCCGGTGGATGAAAAAGTTAATGTCAAGCCCTGGTCCCCATGTATGTGGCAGTGGCGCGGATGCTCTAGTCCAGGGTTTCCCAAACTGGGGTGCGTGCACCCCTGGGGGTGCGCGACCTGTCATAAGGGGGTGTGCAAGCTGAATAGAGCAAATGGTGGATTTGTGAGTTTTTATCCAGCACTAATAAGCATTAAAGGGACACTGTGTGAGATTTTTAGTTGTTTATTTCCAGAATTCATGTTTCCCATTCTCTAATGTTAACTTTTTTTATGAATACTTACCACCACCATCAAATTCTAAGTCTTCATTATGCCTGGAAAAATTGCACTTTTCATACATGAAAAGGGGGATCTTCTCCATGGTCCGCCATTTTGAATTTCCAGAAAAAGCCATTTTTAGCTGCAAAAATGGCTGTACTTGGACCATACTAGAAAATATGTGTTTATTACTCAGTAAACTTTCATGTAAAGATCAAATTTGGCAATAGGCAGCCCATTTTCAATGAGCAGCATAGTTGCAGTACCTTTTTTGACCATTTCCTGCACAGTGTCCCTTTAAGTAGTTTCTAATTGTATGGTGAATTGTATGCTGGAAGGGTCCATCTGACGTGTAGTTTAACTCCTAGACTATTGGAAAAGAGGATTCCCCAAAAAGACTGTGCATAATGTGCAGTGAATGTGCAGTGAATCCATACTTGCGTGGCCATCTGCAAATCAAAATATTCGTTTAGGGGACAACCACATTGAAAAGTACAAGGGGATGCGCAGGGAAAAAAGTTTGGGAACCGCTGCTCTAGTCTATGCAGCATTCCCAACCAGGTTTATTCTTTTTTTTCTCCTTTCTTTTTTCTTTTCTGTTTCTTTTTTTGCTTGTTCTCTGCAGCCACCGCCCATGGCACCTCATCCTTCTCTCTGAGTTTGTCATTGGGTGCAGGGGTGGCAACAGGGGGAGAGGGGGGGGACGAAGGGGAAAGTTGTCCCGGGCCCATGGAGACAGGGGCCCCAGAATTGGGTCCTCATCACATTGTATATTGGGCTGGGGGGCCCTTTCAAATGACTTTGTCCGGGGCCCCAGCCAATGGTGTCAGCGGCCCTGATTGGGTGCAGTGAGTTCACCTCATCCACAATTGGGTTGGATCAGTTAGAATTAAAAGAATCTTTGGTTGGATCCTACATTGTCTGTTAGTCCACTGAGACGCGTCTCAGAATTCAGACTGAGAATCTCATTTATAGATAGATAGACATTGACGTCCAGCAGCAAACAAAAACCTTTAGAAGAGAAGAACAGAAGCGAACGGAATGGGTCGGCTGACTCAGAGCGGAGGGGAAACAAAGAAGAAGAACAAAAAAAAGGAGCAGTGAAGAGTTGCTTCCCTTGGTATAAAAACCAACACAGCACCTCAGTCAGTTCACAGAAGAGAGTACGAAGAAAGCCCTACAATACAGCTAAGGAAGCCCGTATAACCGTGTAGTCTCGGACCACTAAAAGGGGAGAAGAAAGCTAATGATCATGAGAACCTTGATGCTGGCCAGCTTGGCGGTGGTTGCCATGGTGTCCACCGTTGTTGTGGACGGGGCGATGGTGACCAAATGCGAGGTGAAGGACCACATCGAAGGCCTGCTCAGCAAAACAACCCCCGAGGAGCGGGAGAACATGACCATCACCATGGACAAACTGACTGCCATAAGTAAGTTCTCCTCCACTCCTCTCTTCTCTAAGAGTGATGATAGATGCAGGATTTTTTTTGTTTTTAAGTATTTTTTGGGGGGCTTTTTGGTCTTTATTATTATAGGACAGTGTGAGAGTAGACAGGAAATGAGACAGGAAAAGAGAGATGGGGCAGGGTCGGGAAATTACCCCGGACAAACTCGATCCGGGGTCCCCACGGGCAATGTTACGGTACATGCACACGAAGATATTCGCGTTCGCTTAACGTGTCCGGGAGTATTGCGAGTCCGAGAGGTTTGCGGGCTGCCTCTCACACTGCACAGTCAACGTCCTTGTTCTATCGGCGGGCAGTAGCCATTCATTTTCAATGGAAGCTGCTCATTGAACGCGGACGTCCACGCAGGAAAATAGACTCGAGTTCTATTTTCAAGGAGCATCGCAGACATGTCCGGTCGGGCCGGACATGCGCCGCGCTTACACCGCGCTCCTGTGTGCAAGGCATGATCTGTTTTCGTGTATTGTAACCGTTTCGGACTGATAATGGACACATGAAGTGGACGTTAAGTGGAGTGTGTGTATGCACCATTAGCCCTAATGTGGGGTACTCAGCCCTAATGTGCGGTGTGTATGCACCGTTAGCCCTAATGTGGGGTACTCAGCGCGCCGAGCCACAGCGCGTCCACTGAACGTCCACTGAACGTGTCCGTTATCAGTCCGAAACTATTAGAGTTTCAGCTCCCTAAAATGGGTATTTTTTTTTAGTAGAGATTTCTAAAACATACGTGTCACAATGTCTTTTTTTTCATCTACATACCGTGTTTATATGTACAGTAGACGGATACAAAATATCTGTAAAAATAATAAATAAATATCGGTATCAATTTAAAAAAAAATCCAAATACATCATACATCCAGTCCACACACATACAACCAAGATCTTACATAAATTGACGCTGAAATATTGACACCTTTTTTTTTTTCTTTGTTCCAGTCACGTGCCACGTTGAGTTGACCTCCGGCTTCAACACCAGCGCTGTTAACCTGTTACCTGTTCCTGACGTCGGAGGTGGAGCAGGTGGGGCTCCAGGCAAGAGGCGAAGACGCTCGCCCCATCACTCCCACTCCCACTCCCACTCCCACATTAATTAATATTCAGTGTGGTAACACTTTATTTCAATGGGGCTTTGAATACAATGTATTTACTCATTAGGTACAGTGTAATAACATGTAAGTACAACTGTAGTACATGTTATTACGTTATATATTTTATCTATCTACATACCATAATTACTATAATGAAATGTGGTAGGAAATGTGCTACGAAGTGGTTTATTGCCAAAGTGATGAATTCTTGACTGAGTCAAAGGGCTGAACTGAGGCCCAAGGCACCCTTGGTATGTAAACACACAAAAATACACATTGTGAGTGTGGTGTAGTTACATGTACTACAGTTGCACTTACATGTTACTACACCTGTTATGCCACTGTACCTTAAGGGACACTGTCTGAGATTTGTAGTTGTTTATTTCCAGAATTCATGCTGCCCATTCACTACTGTTACATTTTTCATTAATATTTACCACCACCATCAAATTCTAAGTATTCATTATGACTGGAAAAAATGCATTTTTCATACATGAAACGGGGGATCTTCTCCATGGTCCGCCATTTTGAATTTCCAGAAATAACCAATTTAAGCTGCAAATATGACTGTACTTGGGCCAAACTAGAAAATAATAGTTTAATACTTAGTAAACTATCATGAACAGGTCAAATTTGGCAATAGGCACAGTTTCAGTGAGCAGCATAGTTGCAGTACCTTTTTTGACCATTTCCTGCACAGTGTACCTTTAATGAGTAAGTACACTGTAATTAAAGCCGTGTTAAAATAAAGTTTTACCTTAATTTTTTGTTTGTTTCAGACACGTAAAATGTTTATCCTTTACCTGAATTGATTCGGCAGTGTAACATCCGTAATATCAGCAGATTACAAAGCGTGCCATACACCACCTCTCTGATGGAGATGGAAGTCATATGTCAAAACAGGTAAAAGATAAATATTATATGTCTGAAACAAGGGGAAACTAAGAACTTGATTTAATAAGAAGACATAATAATCTAATACAACTAATAAGTAATAGAAGCATCTTCTAACATATAATATTGTGTAATATTGTGTTTCTGGGTTCAGGCGTCAGGTGGAGTAACATAATTAAATGCCCGTGAATTAATTAGTAATTGGTGGTTGATATGCTGCAATGAATAGCCTATACTTATTAGATAGTCCTCAACGAACAAACAAAACGAATCTCCATACAATAGTGGCATTGCCTGTCGTTGCACCGCCCTGACATGTGCTACTGCTGAAACGTCACTGACCCACATACCTGATCCTAACCCTACGGTAGAGTGCAAGTACATTTTATTACGTGCTTTCTTACAAGGTACCTATCTGATGTCAAAGGGGAAGTATAACTGAAGTGTATCTTAGGGGTACCACAGGGATGAGTTCTGGAACGTCTTTTATTCAACTTGTCAGACAACCACAGATTTTTACTTGCATTGCAGATCTATGTATGTATGTAAAAAAATGCAATAAAAGAAAATAAAGCAAAACAGTTTTGAGGAAGACACAGTGGTACTGACCCTATCCAATTGCTTGTCTTTCTTCCCAAGGGCAGGCAATAAGTGCGCTTACATGCCGTTCAGTATCCCGAATATTATCGGGATATTAAGTATCCCGAATTTGCGTTTGGACATATAAACACCTTTTCCCGACTTCAGTATCCCGGATAAGACCTTAATCGGGACATTGAGAAATCGGGATATGCTAGGTGGAGTATTTCGACAGAAGTCGGGATACTGACGCATGTAAACACCTTATCCCGGATACCGAGGCTTCTCATAGAAAGCTGTCGCTGGTATCCAGGCTACACGCATTTGAAGAGAACTCTATAACGGTCAAGAATGTAGACTGAGATATAACGCTCTGTGCTCATATAAACACCTTATCGATTATGATCATAACCGGAATATGCCTCATATTCTGGATATTGAACTGCATATAAACACACTCATCGTAACATTATGTTCTGGTTGTATCCTTTCAGGTAGATTGTTTAATGTATGTATATAAATAAATTTTTATTGATTTTGATTGGTTCCTTGAAGCCCCCGCGGACGTCTGGACTCTCTACGGCATCTTCCAGCTTCCTGGTAGTGTGATCTGCAACTCCGGAATGGGGACTTCCCTGAACTTGTGCGCGATGGACTGCTCCAGTGAGTTTCTTGCTTGCGTTGGCTTACATGCAGGGCTCTAAATTAACTTTTTTCCTCACTAGCCAGTAGCCAAATTGCAGATGTTGATCTTTGATCTTTCTTTTCTATCTGCCAAACTGAACTTTTACCAGCATTTGGCCGGTCGGTGGGCGTTAATTTAGAGCCCTGCATACATGTATAGCTTGTGTTAAATGGTTAACACTTTATTAGTTATTTTGGGTCTTTATCATGACAGGACAGTGTGGAAATGAACGAGAAAGAGAGACTGGGTGGGATTGGGAAATGACTCTGGCCGGACTCTAACTTGGGTCCCCAAGGGCATGCAAGCCTATTGGTGCCCGCCAACCAGAAAGTAGGCCCTAGCATGCTAAAACGTCTGCTGTGCTCTCAATTTAAAAAGCTAATTTTCAGGCCTTGTGTGTTTCAAGCTTATCAGTGTGCAAACCAACCTTGTCAGAAAATTAAAAACAGGACAAAAATATGTTTAATGATTTCAGAAACCATTGCTATTGTTAAGTGTTCATCAATTCCTTATGTTTTTTTTTTTTACTTCCAGAGTTGGTCGATGATAACATCGATGACGATATCAAATGTGTTGAATCACTGAAAGCCAAAGAGTAAGTTTCTATAAAATAACACAATATTGTTCATTTGTCATTTGTTTGTTGTTGATCATACACATTTGGCAGTTTTTACATGGGTAGCCATTTTGTGTTTCACAGGGAGGAACACAAAGAAGCCATTGAGCTCATTCACAAAGTGTGAGTATTCCAGAATAGAATAGAATGTATTTTATTGTCTATCTGCGTACAATTCAAAATCACATTGAAAACAATTCACTTCAGTAAATGGGTGCATCTCTCAACAGCGTCGTTGCTGACTAAGTCAGCGACTTACTTGGTTGTGTAATGTTATGATCACTTCATGAACACACACTGCACCCAGACCTAAAATGTAACAAATAAAACATCAGGGGAAAACAGTGGTCAGAAGGTTAACCCTATTCCCCCTGTGATCTTGCAACAAGAGATGACCAAACGCATTATATTAGAGGGTCAGTTCTATGGTCCCACAGCCCAATGGTCCCACAGCTTATTCCTGTTGCTCCATGTTCCCAGATTTTTAAGAATTTATTCACATATAGGCCCTTTGTTCCATAACTCCCATGTTCCCACATTTCCGAGTAAAATAAGAGAACATGCCTTTGGAACATAGAGCTTACATTTGAATATTTTCTTAGAACTGTGGGAACATGGAGTAGCAGGAATATGCTGTGGGACCAATGGGCTGTGGGACCAATGGACCTAAAAATTGATGTTGAAATCTTAGGGATTTGGGACCAATGGGCTGTGGGACCAATGGGCTTTGGGAATATACTATAGACACACTCCAATATTAGATACACAGTAATTAGCCCTACTACACTGTTCCAAACACCATAAATATACCCGACCATGTTGAGGTTATAATTCTATAAATACAGCTGAAGTGTAAGAGACATTCAACCATGATGAAGTGGTACATACTGTACATTAGCAGGAGTAACCACATTCTTAGGCATAAATGCTTCAGGTCACACTAATTAGCTGCAAGAGGGGAGTGTGTCTATGTTCCCACAGCCCATTGGTCCCACAGCCCATTGGTCCCACACCACTAAGACATATAACATTCATTTTTAGGCCCATTGGTCCCACAGCTTATAGCCTTCCTGCTGGCCCATGTTTCCACATTTCTAAGAATTTATTCAAATTTAGGCCCTATGTCCCATGGCGAGGAGAAAGGCATGCTCTCTTAGTTTACTCGGAAATGTGGTAACATGGAGTTGTGGAACATAGGGCCTATATTTGAATAATTTATTTAAATGTGGGAACATGAAGCAGGAAGAATAAGCTGTGGGACCAACGGGCTGTGGGACCCATGGGCTGTGGGAACATGGAGCTGACCCCTTGCAAAGGGTTAGCTGGCTACTGCTGCCTGTACTACCTTGGCCTTGAAGAAACCTAGGCATGAGAGGCTGATACAATCCCAGGACGGAGGTGGAGGAGGCCACGATGAGTATAAGTGGAGACAAAGAGGTGTTAAAGTGTGCTGAGCCTTGCAAGCCCAAAAGTGCAAGTGAATACAGGAGGCGAGCGGCCACATTCGGATATTACCGTAAAATACACCAACACACCCCAGCTGAGCTACGCTACCCCTCGCATACCTTAGGCCGGCCGCACACCGGCTCCGACAGCACTGCGGCGCACTTTTGCTTCCGACAGAATTCGGACCCCCAAACCCAATTTCACAAGAACAGAGCATTGATAGTCAATGGGCGGCGCCGACAAAATAGAACTTGTCTCTAATTGCTATCTGACATCGGCGAATGTCCGCGGACATCGTCGCCAGTGTGCGCGGTTCTATTGAAAACAATGGAATCGAATTTTAGCTGATCAGTGCTCAGCACTTTGTCGGAGCCGGTGTGCGGAAGCCCTTACAGGGCTCCACATAACAGGTGCGAGTCATTTGGGATGCATCTGTGCTGTGGACGTGCCCCCAGTTGAATAGAGGCTGATGTTCTACCTGCTGGGCATTGCTGCCTGACGCACCTCCATCAGTGCCTTTACTCCAGTGTGCCTTGAACACCCCTGGGCTTGAGCAGGTCATCAGCTGGGGACCACCACCAGTCACGGATGTTTCGCTCCTTTAACCCCTTAAAGGGACAGTTTGGTCAATTTCAACATGCAGTTGTATTGCTCACGCTACCCTTGACTTGTCAGTACCTGGTGATGCCACATTTTTCGACTCAGCCCTTTCCGAGATATGAGCAATTCTAATGGGGGCAGCGTTTGCTTACATTTTTAAAAAATGAAACATAGGCCTACTCCAAATATTTTCCCAAAAGGTACAGCTGTTTGCTAGTTGTCTGCTGATGTTTTATAACCTTTTGGATGTTTTTTGGGAATAAATAAAAATGTTTTTTTGAAATGTAAACAAAGTGCTGCCCCCATTACAATGACCAGGATCTCGGAAACGGCTGAAGAAGAAGAAAAAAAAATCTCAGGCACTGACAAGTCCAGGGTAGTGTGAGCATTACAACTGCATGTTGAAATTGACCAAACTGTCCCTTTAAGACACGTCATAATAAATTAGCTGTTACCAGAATGGCAATGACCAAGTCATAATGTATTACTGAAGGACCCGTGCACTGTCATAGTAGTGTAGTACTATAGTAGTTAACTTTCAATGTCTATTACAATGTGCCTCAGGAGGTACGGCGTGTATTAAGGGACTACCCTCAGTGCATCTCTTGGTGGCAGAGCGATGGCAGGGATCTCTCCCTTTATAAAAATGTAGCCCAATTTTTGTAACTACATGTATAAACATGTAATATTGTGTTCTTACACTGTACATACTTAACCATAACCCTAATGTGTAGTGCTAGTACACACACTACATACTTATCCATAACCCTAATGTGTAGTCCTAGTACACACTGGCATAATTAACCATAACCCTAATGTGTAGTGCTAGTACACACTCTAGTGTACATACTTAACCATAACCCTAATGTGTAGTGCTAGAACACACTGGCATACTTAACCATAACCCTAATGTGTAGTGCTAGAACACACTGGCATACTTAACCATAACCCTAATGTGTAGTGCTAGTATACACTCTACATACTTAAAGGGACACTGTGCAGGAAATGGTCAAAAAAGGTACTACAACTATACTGCTCATTGAAACTGGGCTACCTATTGCCAAATCCGATCTTTTCATGAAAGTTTACTAAGTAATAAGCTAATATTTTCTAGCATGATCAAAGTACAGTCATTTTGAAGCTAAAAATGGCTATTTCTAGAAATTCAAAATGGCGGACCATGGAGAAGATCCCCCTTTTCATGTATGAAAAGTGCAATTTTTCCAGTCATAATGAATACATAGAATTTGATGGTGGTGCTAAGTATTCATGAAAAAGGTAACATTAGTGAATGGGTAGCATGAATTCTGGAAATAAACAACTAAAAATCTCACACAGTGTCCCTTTAACCATAACCCTAATGTGTAGTGCTAGTATACACTCTAGTCTACATACTTATCCATAACCCTAATGTGTAGTGCTAGTACACACACTACATACTTATCCATAACCCTAATGTGTAGTGCTAGTACACACTGGCATACTTAACCATAACCCTAATGTGTAGTGCTAGTATACACTCTAGTCTACATACTTAACCATAACCCTAATGTGTAGTGCTAGTACACACTGGCATACTTTGTTAGGCTACACTGTACCTAACTGTAACAGGGTTGGTAAAATTCAAATTCAAATTCTTTATTAGGGGATAACCCCTTGAGATGAACATCTCGTTTTCGAGAGGGTCCTCAAAACACAGACATATCACATACATACAGACATAACACATACTACATAACACAACATGATCAATAACAAAATAAAGGGTAACACTTTGCTTGACGCCGGTGTCATATGCATGTCATTACAGTGTCATAACAGTGTCATTGCACAGTTATGCACTTGTCATTAACATTATGTCCATGTCATAAACATTTTATGACTGTTGGCCTTAAGTGACATTCTGTTATGGCAAAGACAAGTCAAGTAAAGTGTTACCAATAAAGTCAAACCCTGAATTTTTTTCTCCCCTGCCCTCTCCTGCCCTCTCCTGTCATCTCCTCTCCTCTCCACCGCAGGATCAAGACGTTGTTCCCGAGGGAATGCTGGGCCGTCACCTACGATGAGTACTTCGCAGAGTGCTCTTAAGCTGTCGGCAGCCATCTTGAAGTAGAAGATTCAGTTGGCAGTCATCTTGAAAAAGAACCACTTGACATACAAACACACAAACGAATGAACGAATGAAGAAATGAGCGTGCTGCGGTGCATTTTTCAAAACCATAGTTGCTAACTGTTAGCTACTTTTGGTGGTTGCAATGTAATTTCCCATTGTCAACTACCCACATAGCTAACTGCCTAGCAGCTACGCTTTCGGGAAACGCAACCCAGTACTGTAATGTAGACTCACCGTCCTGTTTCCATGTTTCCTGTAAAGAGAGTTGTACACTTTTGAGTCGTAAAAAGTGTCACTTTTTAGAATTGTCCCGTACAGTTGTGAACTGACACGTGGCATATGATTCATCCTCCGTCCCTTTATTTTGAACGCAGAATAAAACAAAAGCAGTGATACAAGCAAATGCAGTGGATGCAAACGGGTGTGTTCATTATATGAATTATGACATTAATATCTTTATATTATAGAGGTGTGGGGTGGTACCTGTACTTCACAGTTGCACTGTTCACACACACACCCATGCAGGGCTGGCCTGGGGGAGACATAGGGCCCGGGAACTTTTGGCTCAAAGCCCCCCCCTCCCCCCTAATAATTAGGAGTGCAGAACTGATCTCACCGGTGGGCCCCGCACCCTCGTGGGCCCCTATTTTCAGAAATGTTTAAAAAAATTACACGATATTGCACAAAGGTGCAGGGCCCACCGAGAAATGCCCGGTATGCCAGATGGCGAGTCCAGCCCTGCCCCCATGCACATGCACACGCACACACACTAACAAGCCTTCCCTCTCTCTCTCTCTCTCTCTCTCTCTCTCTCTCGCTCTTGCTCTCTCTCTCTCTCTCTCTCTGATAGTAAGTAAGACGCAGTGCCCAAGAGCAGACTACCAGGCCCAGGCCTGAGGGGCCCAAGGCTCAAGGGGGCCCTGGAGCGCCCTCTATCTGCGTTGCGTTAAAATCACTTTTTTAACAACTTTATTTTCAATAGTAAAGAAGAAGGATCATCGCACACTGGTGGACTTAGGAACCTGACGAAGCGCAATGCGAAACGCATTGTTCACCTAAATAAAAACAGCAAAACTAAGTCCACCAGTGTGCGGTGATATTTCTTCTTTACTATGGATTACTGATGACTGCACTTCACCAGCACCTGGAACCTGGCTGTGCATAGGAGTTCCAGATCTTTGAAAACTGTATTTTCAAATTTCATTGTTCGACACCCAGGGGTGAGGTGTAGTCTACATAGAACATGGGTATACGGAGTACACCCACTTCAAAATTTCAGGGATTTCAGTATACCCACTTAAAATTGATTGATTCATTATTTAGAATATCACAAATATATAGAGTATACCCACTTCAAAAAATGCTCAAATATACAGTATACCCACCAGAAAAAAAATAGACTATACCACTGGGGGTGACCTGGGTGTGACACTGAGGGTGGGCTAGGCAGAATAGAGTATCTGTTACTCTGTTTTTGTTACTTTCTTTAAAACAAATAAATAGCTAATGAATAAACAGACAGCTGCCGCACCTTTGTAATGGGCTATAGACTAGAGATTTACACAGTGTGGGGATTAAACCAGAGATTCTTTAAGTATAGAGATATGCCAATGTAATAGGTTGCTATGGGCACCTAACATGACCAGGTTCCGGTCTGCCTAAAGGGGGATCCCCCCCCCCCCTTGCAATAATAGAACCCGGAAACAATGGGCCAATGGAACCTCTCTCTCTCTCTACTCTCTCTGATTAAACCATCTGGAGGGCCGCATCTGGCCCCCGGGCCGCATGTTTGACACGCCTGCTTTAGAGGCAAAAATTGCGACATAACAGTATAGTTCCTAAGCTATTTGCACCATGGCCAAATTAAGGCTTTGTAGTATTTCAATACACATTTGAAGTGATTTCTCGGGCCAAATAAAATGACTCCAAAGTCTTGAGTTTGACATCCCTGCTTTATAGTAGGCCTAGGCCTATTTCAATTTTAAATAAATGAGAGACAATGTCCTGGTAAATAATCCTTTTATTAGAAAATGACAAACAACATTGTACATCCAGTATCAGTGCACAAATAATATCAAAAGGTTACTCAACGCAATATGTGGAAAGGATGAGACAATGTCATGTCATTACGTAGGTTTGAGATATACTTAGAAGGATTGGCCAAGTGGACAGACAGACAGACAGACAGACAGACAGACAGACAGACAGACAGACAGACAGACAGACAGACAGACAGACAGAGAAACAGACAGAGAAACAGACAGTCAGACATAGACCTACACTGTTTAAATTTATCCCTCAATGACATTCCATGGATGGACAGACAGACAGACAGACAGACAGACAGACAGACAGAGAAACAGATAGCATGACAGATATTGTTTTCTCCCTCAGTGACATTCCACGGTGAGTCTGAATGGTGGTGCCGGTGCGCCATTCACCTGAGTGTGAGTTTTCCAGCGATTCCAACAACAAGAGCGACATCTACTGGTTGCTTTGCTGCCCTACAAGGTCTCCAAAGTTAGTTGTGCGGGTTTCCAGACAGGGCGCCATACATGTAGGCCTACAGAAGTGAGAAAAACTCTTACGTCAAGCACAGCATGTTCTTCATTTGTTTACATTAAACATATCTTAACGACGGGTGGTCATTAATCTGTAAAACGCAATGATGAATGAAAAAATAAAATGAACGGCGATTGGTCATAATCTCATTTCAAGAAGTTGCTTAGCCCCTCGGCCTTTTTGTGTGTCAGCCTCAGTTTGTCACACGAACCGTCCGCTTGATTTGAGTTCCGGGCAAAGCTTGGCCTCGAGGTCTTCCATCTTCATGGACTTCATGGACTCCACGTCCTTGGAGCTCGTGAGGCTGGCCGCGCGGGTGATCTTGGTGAGCGTCTCCTCGTAGGGCGGCGGCAAATACACCATGAGAAAGACCCCCTCGGACACGTCGGAGCTGGTGCTTAGATGTCTCTCGCTCTTCCCCGTCAAGGAGGAAAGGATCTCCACGCCGCTTTCGTTGTCTTGAAAGTCCAGCGCGATGACGTTGGCGAGGCTGAGCTTCCTCCGCGTGCACCTGCGATGAAGCACGAAGGCCAATACACACAGCGCGAGCAGGGTGGTGGCTGACAGGGCGACGTAAAGGATCATCTCCGACCTGGAGTCGTCGTTGTTGGACAGCTCATTCCAGTGGTATCCCTTCAAACATACAATAAAACAAACAACATCAATAAACCAATGAACATTAATAACAGGCAAGTGCAGACATTCAGACAGCAAACAGACAGACATAGTAACATTTGATTTTGGCTACAATTTGGTAGATCAGGCCTACAGGTGGGGTTGAAACGTTTCAGCACGGCTTGGTAAACAAATCAGGGCCGTTTTTGTAACCTAGGCCTATAGGTTAGGTGAGGCAAGGTCATGCATAAACTAGTTTCAGCGCGACGCTGGGGGAGTGGGGTGGTGTTTTTTTCCCCCCACACCCGCCTCAACATGACTAAGCAGCTTGTCCCGTTTTTTCACACGAAACCTCAATCAACATGCCGACAAGTAAAGTAATCACATAGTCCTGATGCCAATCTCTCTTGTTGTCTGGGACTCTGTGCTTTCATACTCATCATCAATGCTAAGTAGGCCTAGTAGCCGCACAAGGTTTTTTTTTTTTTTTTTTAAATCTATTTTTAACCTAACCCAACTCCGAGTGTGCAATTAGTTATTTAAAATTTGGAACAGGTGGATAACGAAGTTTGTATTTGTTAAAAAGGTGACCCAAACAGTGGCCAAGTGGATCCTTTGTGCATTAAATTCTGTTCAAGAATTTAGTCCATCAGAGTCCATCAGAGTCTGCACGCGATGTAAGCACCATGGACAGCGCACGTGGTGCTGAATGATGCCTCTGTACAGTTCAGTTGAATTACACATGCACATCATTGAAGAGGTCAAAGGAACAGATGCAAGTATTAGTTTGCAGTTGCAAAACGTGCACGGCGAATTGACCTGACTATTAAATGGCTTGTCAGTGCCAAAATTACGCATCTAAGCAATGCATTCATTCAAAAGCATGCACAACGAGAGCATACACAACGTGCGCCATACCATGCTGTGCAGCATTTCACTAAGAGAGCAATTTCAATAGGATAGAATTTGAATATAATAACATAATAATATAGAAGTATTTAAATAGGGCCTATAGGCCTAGGGTATGATTACAGTGGCAGCGGTGGAAAGTTGTGAAATGTTTGGGTTCAACATTTGTGAGTTGACAGTAACTCCCAGAGTTGAATTTTAAACTTTTTAAGTGTTTTTTTGTTTTGTTTCTTTTTTTCTTTTTTAGATTTTAAGTTGATGGAGTTGTTAGAGGTTATTTCACATTTTGTCTAGCGTACATCCAACTGTGGAGAGAATAGCAATATAAATCGTGTTTTAAATCCCAACTTCGTCAATTCAGCTCTGTTCCTTGTTTCATGTTTCACACTGCATCTGCTTCTAGGAGTTCCTACCTGTAGCTGTTTCTCCAGGGGCGGTGGTGACGGGGATCCGGTCACCCAGTCGTAACTCCCCCGACCCGCCGGGCCGAACCGCATCCAGCTGCTCCCCTTCATGGTCCGCATGGTGCCGCTGGTCGCTGTGACAGGTAGCTGCTGTTTTTCAGTTGTTGCAATGTGTCAACGTGTAGACTACCGTGCTAGAGACGGTGATGTGTGTACCAGGAGCCACGACTTAGATACCAGTGTGTGCGCTGCACTGAGTTGCCGAAAACTCAGAAACCAGTGCGTGCGTGTGTGAAAGACCACCAGACAAACCGAATGCACCGAACAGCGAGGGAGAAATCCAGATGAGGAGAGAGAGAGAGAGAGAGAGAGAGAGAGAGAGAGAGAGAGAGCGCGCTGTCCATGTAAAAAAAGAAAAAAGGGCGGGCGAGCAGGCTTGGCTTGGCGTGATAAGCGGGAACTCACATGCGCACGCATGCAGAGGGATCAGATTCAGCACCACCAGTAGGAGATTCAGGGCAGCTGGCGGGCAATAACACCACGCGGACATATAAATAAATAAATGAAGACAGCTAGAAGAGAACCAGCGAGGGGATTTAAACAGCTTGGCGTATCTGGATGATTCTGCCCTATATTTAATGCAAGCAAGCGACCGACCCGTGGGTGGGTGGACCAGTGACGGTCAGCTCGAGGCATCTCGTGCCACTGTGGGCCACTATAGGAGGGGGCGTGCTTGTCAAACCTTCAAGCACGTGCCATCAGCACACTTTCTTTCTGGACGTCTATTTTTAACCCTCGCCGCTGCTGCTTGTGTGTGTTTGCTTGCCAGGTTCATGTTAACTTCTAGGAACAGTGCAGTTGTGCCAAACATCTGTCGTGGTGTGTGTGTGTGTGAGAGAGAGAGAGTAAGGGAGCGGGTGGCTTTGTTTTTTTTTTTTTTTTGCCGAGTCAAGTCTCATCTGCCCACGTGGACTGACACACACAACAATACGACGCTATGTGTTGTTGTAGGCCCAGCTATGTTTATCCTGTGAAATATTAGTTACAAAACCCAAAATGTTGATTAAAATAATATTTTCTTAATAATTTATTTTATTTTGAAGGCATAGGCTATATTACTGGATGTTCATTGAGAAAGGCACGCCATTGTTGACAAATCTCATGGTTTTAGCAAGGTTGCATGCGCAGTGCGCAATTGATGTAGGGAGTCCTTGTAGCAGGTGTAAAATGATTTGTGAAAGTATCACATAAACGAAATACAATACAAAACAATGGAAGTAGGCCTAACAAAAAAACAAATAACAAAAAACAAACAAACATATAACTTAGCAGCCATTCCCGTCCCTAAAAATCACAGAGGGCATGCTGGACTTCCTGTGGTGCCCAAATCCTAAAAGCAGCTCTAATCATATAATTATTTATTTCACTTATTCATTCATTATTTTTTGGGACGATTAGGGTTATGTTCTGTCCAGTTTTTAAAAAGGGTGAGTGAGTGAGTGAGTGAGTAGTGCAGGGGACCATGATGCCCCACACACATGAGCTAAAAGGGGAGAGTGAGAGGAGCGTGGTGTCCTTGCCAGAGATAGGATTACAAGCCAGAGTTTAATTTTTAGTAGTTTATTTGCAGAATGTGTGCTGCCCATTCGCAAAAGTCATCTCGTTTTAGGCCTTTATGCCTCGTTTTATGCCTTTGTTTGACAGTGACAGTGAAGAGATGTCTCTGTCCAGGGACAACAGATGAAACTTAGCCTTGTGGCTATAGGCTAATCATTTCTGGCTCAATTGTATGTTGTGCACTGTCCCTACAAAATAAACATTAAATGAAATGCATGACAGGTACTGAGAGGGAGAGAGATGAGGCCGGATTCGAACCCGGGTCCCCATAGGAACTTGCCTGTTTAAGGTACAGTGTCTTAGCGCACTGTGCCCCAGCACTTCACAAATGGCTTATTTTTTTACGGATATTTACAAACCACCATCAATTTCTGAATATGAATCATGGCTTTGAAATGAACTTTTTTTATAGGCCTAAAAAATAAGAAGATACAGTATCTTCTCCAAGAAAAGTCGCTATTTTGAATGGCAGTTGCTGTCATAGATATCTTTGGGTGCAGAAATAACCCTGGTCAGACTGGTGAAATTACGATAGTTCATTTATGTAGAAAATAGGCTATTTGTGTGTAGTGGTTAGGGAGGTGGACATACTGAGAGGGTTGGAGGTTTGAATTCCACACTTTACTTACATACTTACTCACTTCTATCCACGGCTGAAGTGCCCTTGAGCAAGGCAGCCACCCACACTGCTCCAGGGACAGTAACCAATACCCTGTAGGCTATCTAAATAACTGTAGTAGGACGCTTTGAATAACAGGGTCAGCTGTGTAATGTAATAAAAGCCCTGTGCTCCTGATATTTGAACACTGGGTTTCTGTAATATCCATGTTTGTTTTTAATCCTGTTTTGGGGGATGAAGTTTGGGGATGGGGGCATGTTTTGGGTTTATCACATTGACTCTGCCGCCTGTTCTCCATGACAAATTATTATATAATTTACCTTTCATTTATTTGTTGTTATGTAATACATTTCATCCTGATTTCCTTGTTGGTGTTGCCTTCAGACTGTATGTGCGTGTGTGTGTGTGTGTGTGTGTGTGTGTGTGTGTGTGTGTGTGTGTGTGTGTGTGTGTGTGTGTGTGTGTGTGTGTCTTTGAAACACACAGAAAAGATGTGCATGTTCATTTATCTGGTACTTTACAGTACGAGGGTAGTCACATTGATTCCGGATCCGGCAGGATAATAGGGTTTTTCACAGGATCCGGGTCCAGCAGGATCTTTAGCAGTGGATCTGGTATCCGGCATGTTACCTAAAAATCAGGATCTGGTGCATCTCTAGCCTAGGCTTTTCAGTCAGTCTTTAACAACCCCAATCACTACTTGGAGTAAAAGCCCTTTGGATGCGGCCGTTGCAGGCAGTGTGGCAGTAAGCCAATGAGTCTAAAAAATAGTTTGAGCCAACGTAATAAAAAGGGCCCATATGTGCGAGTAGACTATATGTTTCAACCCTTTTGTAGGATCCGGTATCCGATTCCGGATCCGGCAGAATCTTAAGCAGTGGATCCGGTATACGGCAGGATCCTAAAAATCAGGATCCGGTGCATCTCTAGAATAAATATTGACCCTCTGGGACCCAAACCCAGACCTTCTGGTGTAACAAAATTGGGCTCTGTGTTATATGAACATTTACTCATTCCTAGATATTCATCATGTTGTGAGTAAATGTGTCAGGGAAGGAATGTACATTAATGTAGGCCTATCTGTTAGTATTTTTCTGCTCTCTCTCTCCCTCGCTCTCGCTCTCTTTTAGATTGTTGACAATAAGTACACTTGACTGCACACTTTTCAGACATGAATAGGTGGATTTTCTTGTAAAGATGTTATAGACATGCAAAACTTAACTCTGGTCAGACTGGTGAACATAAGTTAATTTATGTGGTAAATATTAATTACAAAAAAAGATCAGACGTGTGAGCCGCAGCCTCAGCATGTATTTGGGAAATAACATACTCAAATTACACACTTTGTTTCTGGCTTATTGTGGCTGTTTTTTGTAGGCTTATATTTTTTCTCTGCTTACTGCTATACTTGCAGCTGTGTGTTCCCTGATATATGGACACTGGGTTACAGGTAATATCTGTGTTTCCTTTTAATCCTTTTTTGGGGGATAACGTTTGGGTCGGGGGCAGGTTTTGGGTTAATCACATTGACACTGTTGCTTATCCTGCTCGGCAAATTATATAATTTAACTTTCGTTTATCTATTGTTATGTAATGTTAGCCTAGAAATCTAGATGTCCCTAGCAGAGGTTTGGCTCGCCAGGCTAACATAATGTATTTTATCCGGACTCTCTTGTTGATGTCTCTTTCAGACTCTGTGTTTGTGTGTGTGTGTGTGTGTGTGTGTGTGTGTGTGTGTGTGTGTGTGTGTGTGTGTGTGTGTGTGTGTGTGTGTGTGTGTGTGTGTGTGTGAGAGAGAGAGAGAGAGAGAGAGAGAGAGAGAGAGAGAGGGAGAGGGAGCTTCCACAACAAAGCCATTAGGGGCGGTGCAAAGGGGATATTGTCCAGTTTATTTATGTTGCACTTGGAAAAGATAGGAATGCATTGAAACAGAGTTCTTATTCAGAGTCCTTCCCAGAGGTGTATCAAGTAGAAGTAGAAATACTCTTTGTGGTGTAATTATAACACTAGCACATGATCTTACATGGCTCATACACTTAAGGCCAATTTATACTTATTGGCGCTGACGGTTGCAGAGCCTGTGCAACCGTCTGTGCGCGACCACACCCCCCGCGCAGAGGCTCTGCAACCGTCGTCGCGCGCCTCAAAAAAATCCTGACTACGCGACAGACGGTTGCGAAGGTCGC
>NC_085857.1:13135286-13140286 GCF_034702125.1 Engraulis encrasicolus
TCTCTCTTTCTCTTTCTCTCTCTCTCTCTCTTTCTCTCTCTCTCCATCCATTCAGAATGCTGGCCGTTTGTTCGTGTCACAGCACTTGTTTACGTTCACAGGACTGTCTTCTCTTACTTGTGAATCACTTTCTCATCTGTCTATCTCTGTCCCGACCCTTGTGCCATTGATGCAAGTAGTGACATGTCCACCAACGCTCTCCAATATGACTTGTTTGACTTACAGTAAGCCCTTTGCCCCTCTTTGGTGCACAGGCCATCGACACAAAACGTAACCTTTGTCAGCATTTCTGTAACTGGAATGTTTCTGAAAGATATTTTTGGGCTTTTTCACCGTTATGACAGATGAGAGTGACATGAAATTAGTGGGGGACAGAGGGGGGAAGGACCAGAAAAGGACCTTGGGTCAGAACCGAACCCAGGTTGCCCGTGCAATGGTAGACTTGGCTATGGTGTCTTAGCTCATTGAGCCACGGCGCACCCATATATATTTATTTCATTTTTATTACGGTATTTATTTTTTAACAGGACTGTCTCGTTAACCCAATGCCCAACGCCCAACCTGGATATCTAGCTGCTGCTTTTCATTTGACTTGTACTCTACAAAGTAAAATAGTGTTAAGTAAACACTTAGAGAGTCAATTACACATCTTCTAGAGTGTATTTGGCCCCAGAGTACTCTCTTAGTGTAGAACTCACACTGCCTTTTACAGTGTAGGTACCTGCCTGGCATGGTTGAATTCACACTGCCTTTTTACAGTGTAGATACCTGCCTGGCATTGTTGAACCAGAGATTTTCTAAGCTATGAGAAAGACATCTCTCATTGGCTCCAATTATAGCCCCGTTGGCGAACGCAGCCAAGTAAAAGCTGAATGGGAGCCTATTGGGCTAAATGGCTCAGCAGGGATTTGTGACGGTTCTGTTCTCTGGTTTGTAAAGATGTGTGCACATTCTGTACCTTATCATGGAAGTTGTATTAGAAGTGAAGTTAAAGGTTCCTGACATGGCTTTGTTCTCCCAAAGACGTGTTAGTTTTGTCCTGCAACACGCTAGCATTCGGCTAATACCTGCTGGCTGAGGAATCTCTGCGACTATTCACGACCAGAGCTGACGAGAGACGTACTCTGACTGATCCTAGCAGAGACATCTACGGCCACACACCTCAAAACCCCCCACCGCCGTCCAACATGTTAATTGAAGGTGCCCAAATTCTTAAGGATGAGCGCAGTCATTTCCTTTACCCCATGTATACATGCCGCTTTTCCACCACCTTAAATGCAATAAATAACAGGTGTCTGCAACAATCCTAACATAACTTTAAACACATCGACATCTGAAGTCAGACGTAAAACTACAAAACAAATGGCGTAGTGCCGTAAAGTCGATTGTCACGTGTTATGTCATTGCTATAGTTGAAATAAGGGTCATTTTCACGAATCTAACACTTGACAAGATGCAAACGTGTCGGCAAATGCTTTCACTTACTCATATCTATCGAACGCGACTTCATTGTTTCCAGGGAAAAAATCACACGGGCAGATAGTTCTATGAGAAGCGTACAGCCCCATTGGCACCCATTCATTATTTACTTGGCTGCGATAACATAGCTGCAGTGCCACTCCTGGCCACACCAGCTAGTGGTCGTTCTTGTACAATATTCCATTTTCTTTGGTAGAACCTACTGGGGCCATAAGCCCCAGGCAGCCCCAAACTACAGCATGACACGGGAGTGGATTTTCACTCCCGTCCCATCCTGGACTGAAGTAAAAGAAACAAATCATCATCCCGTTCACTCTTGAAAAGAATGTCTCCCAATCCTGCCCACTCCCACTCAAAATCAACCCCACTCCTGTATCGTCAAAAAACTAGACTTTTTTTGAAAAAATTAGCGGCATTTAGCGGGGTGGGGGGGTGGGGGGGGGGGTGGATACTGAGAGACAGAACGGTAGAGAGATGGACAAACAAAAAGTGGGATACAGAGAGAGAGAGAGAGAGAGAGAGAGAAGGAAGGAGTGAGAAAACTTGCAGGGAGAAGCAGGGAGAGGGAGAGAGGGAAGCCGGTTGTGAATGCTGGGAGCAGACATTTTAATTCTGCTGATGACAAAGTGTGAGAGCCTGAAAAGGGGTCAGCCATGGACATCTGTGTGTGTGTGTGTGTGTGTGTGTGCGTGCGTGCGTGCGTGCGTGCGTGTGTGTGTGTGTGTGTGTGTGTGTGTGTGAGAGAGAGAGAGAGAGAGAGAGAGAGAGAGAGAGAGAGATTAAGAGTGTAATTCTGAAACGGCCTGTGCTAGTGTTAATTTGTTTGTTGGGATGTAGTAAATCTGTCTAAGCGGGCAGAATTAAATGCGTTTGTCTATGAATTTGCGTATGTGTGTGCCCATGCCACGTGCATGCATGCATATGTGCTTGTGTGAATGTGTGTGTGTGTGTGTGCATGCATGTGTGTGTGTGTGTGTGTGTGTGTGTGTGTGTGTGTGTGTGTGTGTGTGTCTGTGTGTGTGTGTGTGTGTGTGTGTGTGTGTGGTTGTGTGTGTGTGTGTGTGTGTGTGTGTGTGTGTGTGTGTGTGTGTGTGTGTGTGTGTGTGTGTGTGTTGTGCGCACGCATGTCTGTGTTTGCACATGCATGCATGCATGCGTGTGTGTGCACATGTGTACATGTACATGCATGTGTTGATATGCATGTGTGTTTGTGTTTAAGTGTGTCTAAGTGCAAGTGTGCGTAAGTGCATGAATCTCTTTGCAGTAGATGGAACAAGAAGAACTCTAAACCAGTGTTGCCAGATGTGTCTGAACAAAAGGTGCTCAAAAACAGCCAAAAGGCGCTAAATTCCGCCCAATTTCAACAAATTGCATTGATTTCTATGGGCATAAAACTGCAGGGAAAAAAAAAACGTCAAATGGCCGATTTTTCCCGTTTTTACCCGCAGACGGCCATCCCAAGCAGCCATTGGGGGGGGGGGGGATAACCGCCCAATCTGGCAACACTGCTCTTACCCAGACAGGCAGACAGGGCTTTAGAAAAAACTCTGAAGGAAGGAGCTAATGGTGATGACTTTTAATGGGGAGTTTAGCCTCTTTTCCTAGAAGCCAAAACAAAATCCATTAGCGACACATGAGTTAAGGAGAGGATAATGACTACACCATATTACAAGAACCAGGATAAACTTGACTGAACCATATTGCGAGAACCAGGACAAGATTAAAACATACTGTAAGACTACAATGTTTGCCCTTATAAAGCCGAAAAAGGCCATCTGAGCTCATGACATGAGTTAATGATAACTATACCATACTGCAACATCCGTAGACCATATTGCAAGAACCAGGACAAGATTAAAACATATTGTAAGACTACATTTTCCTCCTTATAAAGCCAAAAAAGGCCATATGAGTTCATGATACATGAGCTAAAGAGGGGATAATGACTGACTATATATATCCGTAGACCATATAGCAAGAACCAGGATAAAGAAAGAAAACAACCAGGACAGAGATGAGCAAGCATGATGAAAAACATGTAGACTAATAATGATGTAGAACATCAGTTTGTCAATAAGAGTACCTGTGATGAGAGTATGCAACCAACGATAAACAACAGACAGATTAAAAAAGAAAGATACACTGCTAGAGCATGCTATTAGAACAGGACAAACTGGCAGGGTTGCCAGATGAGGCTGATGATTTCCAGCCCAAAAAATGCTCAAAACCCTAACTGAATATTCTTCCTCACGCAAGGGCACCAAAATATGTATAGGTTCTACTACATTTATGGCTACGGGGACTATTCTTCCTCACACACGGGCACCAAAATATGTAGGGTCAACTACAATTAATGGGTACGACGTTAAATGTAAGGGAAGTATGTAATGTAATTATAATTACATTAATAAGTGTACAATTCTTATACCGTTCCAAATATGTAATGTGTTATTACTATATGTGAGGAATAAGAGTATAAGAAATGATGCATGAAGAGTGTGTTAAACTCTTCACGCTGGGTATCAATAATGTGTAGGTGTGTACTCATGGAATCGTCAATTGTCTAATTAATGATTGCATAAAACACGGTTCATGACCGTCTCATAAAATCATGACCATTATTGACTAATAATCTGAAGGTTTTGTGTGAATTCTTTTCTGGTTGACTTCGTAGAAATTGTTCAAATAAGACAAACACAGTTCACCACAATGTACATTTATTGTAAAAGCATCATCCGGTCATAACACTGATACAGCCAATGTGACTTGCAGGGCATAAGAACTTAAGGTAAAATATGCAATATATACACGGGGTATGAGAGGATACGCTATGTGTGTGTGTGTGTGTACGCTATGCGAGAGAGAGAAAGAGAGAGAGAGAAGGGGGAGGCGCGCGCTCGATGGAGCCGCGCACATCTGACACCGCTTGTGCGGAGCGGTGGGAGGAGAGAGAGAGTGAGATGTATGTTCTATGAACTATGGCTCAAGTGATACTGCGCAGCTCGTGCGCGCAGGACCGAAATATGAGATACGAGGAGGGGCGTTAAGCTTTCGGCTGATGAAGCGGGAAACTATCTTCAAGATGAGAATTCAAGCTTATCAGAGAATACTGTCCTTTGTCTAAAGGCGTTACAGTATGTGTGGGGGGAGGGAAAAGGGAGCTCTTGGCGCTCTTTTCCGACAATAGCTTACGTCCTCGACTCGGTGACTCTATGGGTTAAACACTGGTACGTGTATCTCTGTGAGTGTATAATTTACATGTGGGTGCATGTAGGCCTATGGCAATATTGCAACCAATGTAAACTAAGAATAGCGTGTGGCTATTTGTGGTGATGAGAGGGGAGAAAGAGAGAAAGAAAAGAAAGAACAGATAGAACAAAATAACCCAAAATAAAATATATCACACTCTACAAGTGTGGATATTTAAACACAACTCCTCAAAGCTATGTAACAGTTCTAACTGCATATATATGCCCAATTTCAGTGCTTACTGCGTTATCCTTGGTAGGAAGAGAGAGAGA
>NC_085857.1:13145286-13227786 GCF_034702125.1 Engraulis encrasicolus
AGACACAGACATTTGTTTTGAATTACAGCGGGCTGTGTTTGTAGGGAGTGACAACGAATCTCGCAACACCGTTGGGAAAGCACATCAACAGCAAAGATCGCCGATTGGTCAGAGCGCCGGCACGGTTTGAAAAAACAACAGGTTGTTCTCATCAACAATCTTCGGAAGTATCGTTCATCGGGGCCAGACTAAATTACTCCGGTCTCACATTTAGGCTGGTTTATCAGGCTAAATTTACTCGATACGTTCTGGATGATGAATGAGGACACAGCTGTTAACACATATGATTCTTTTTATTTTCTTCTTCTTTTAGGACTCTGCTAAAACTTAAGCCGAAAGCCAAAAACAAGAGATCTTTAAAGAGATTAATGGAAAACATATATGAGATTTATGGAAAATGAACTTAGATGTTTGCATTTGTTGCTTGTCACCATAATAATCAATACACAATACTCAATACAAAGCAATAACCTAATGCTACTCTCATAACATATGAGCTTCAACGCAGAGTATTGAGGCTAATGGTTTTGTTCGATGCAATGCGAGTGCGTGTGTGTGTGTGTGACGTCTAGGGCTTCAGCGCAATGGTCTGGTTGGACGCAGTGTGTGTGTGTGTGTGTCTGCATGTGTGCATGTGTGTGCTTGCGTGCGTGCGTGCGTGCGTGCGTGCGTGCGTGCGTGCGTGCGTGCGTGCGTGCGTGCGTGCGTGCGTGCGCACGCTTAAGGTTTAGTTGGACGCAGTGTGTCAGCAGTTCACTGACCATTTACGTGGATGATATTGTGATGTAGTCTGATCCCGCATGTCTGATCAGAAGTGGAACAGCAATTCAATATATGTGTGTGTGTGTGCGTGTGCGTGTGTGTGCGTGTGTGTGTGTGTATGTGTGCGCGTGCGTGTGTGTGTATTGGTCTGTGCACTAAGCCACATTCTCATTATGATATGGCGCACGTGCACTGTGACACACACACACACACACACACACACACACACACACACACACACACACACACACACACACACACACACACACACACACACACACACACACACACAGGGATAGACAGAGTCAGAAATAGATAATTAAATTGGAGATTTTTAATCTCAACGCAGACCATAACGCCTTTATTAATCATGTCTGACCGCTTTCACACCCCGTTTCTCTCTCTTCACCTCTCCATCTCTCTCTCTCTCTCTCTCCACCTCTCTCTCTCTCTATTTCTCTCTCTTCACCTCTCCATCTATCTCTCTCTATTTCTCTCTTCATCTCTATCTCTCTCTCTCTATTTCTCTCTCTTCACCTCTCCATCTCCCTCTCTCTATTTCTCTCTTCATCTCTCTCTCTCTCTCTCTCTCTCTCTCTCTCTCTCTCTCTCTCTCTCTCTCTCTATTTCTCTCTCTTCACCTCTCCATCTCTCTCTCTCTCTATTTCTCTCTTCACCTCTCCACATCTCTCTCTCTCCATCTCTCTCTCTCTCTCTCTCTCTCTCTCTCTCTCTCGTCCTCTTTCTCTCTCCATCTCTCTCTCTCCCCCCACCAATCTCTTTCTCTCTCTTTTTCACACTCTTCATATACAGTATATCTCTCCCATTCTCTGCCATGCTCTTCATACCTCTATTTTGCTCTCTGTTTCACCCATCTTTTTCTTTCTTTCTTTCTTTCTTTCTTTCTTTCTTTCTTTCTTTCTTTCTTTCTTTCTTTCTTTCTTTCTTTCTTTCTTTCTTTCTTTCTTTCTTTCTTTCTCCAACACGTGTGAGTTATCTTCCAGGCTTAAGGATGCCATGTGAGAGAACGATAAAGATCAAGAAATGCCAAGAAAAACACAGAGCATATGGAAGAGAGAGAGAGACAGAGATGGAGAGAGAGAGAGAGAGGGAGAGAGAAAGAGGGAGAGAGAGATATACATAGAGGGAGAGAGAAGGAGAGGGGGGGTAGATAGATACAGAGAGAGAGAGAGAGAGAGAGAGAGAGAGAGAGAGAGAGAGAGAGAGAGAGAAAGAGAGAGCGATAGATACAAAGAGAGAGAGAGAGAGAGATGGATACGTAGACTGAGAGAGAGAGAGAGAGAGATAGAGAAAGAGAGAGAGAGAGATACATAGAGAGAGAGAGAGAGAGAGAGAGAGAGAGAGAGTGTGAGAGAGCGTGTTGGGGATTTATACTCGTGGGGATTTGAGAGGCGTGCAGCATGCGTGAGTCCAGTTATCTGCAATTACTCCTCACGTGGACAGAAGTGCGGCCTACACAGCTAGTGACAGACTGTGTGTGTGTGTGTGTGTGTGTGTGTGTGTGTGTGTGTGTGTGTGTGTGTGTGTGTGTGTGTGTGTGTGTGTGTGTGTGTGAGAGAGAGAGTGCACAGATGTAGCTGTCTGAATTACTGTATAGTTTGCAAATGACAGGGAGCCTGTGTGTGTGTGTGTGTGTGTGTGTGTGTGTGTGTGTGTGTGTGTGTGTGTGTGTGTGTGTGTGTGTGTGTGTGTGTGTGTGTGTGTGTGTGTGTATCTATACGTATTTCGAACCTATGGCTACAGTGTCTCATCCCAAATCTCCAATTTCTTACTACCTTTGACCAGACATTTTTGACGTCTAATATGCCCTAGGAATCAAAATACAACATCAGCCTCAAAGGTGCCCCCTTGTGGCAGCATAACTTCCCCGACGGTTAGGGTTAGGGAAAAGGTCTAGGTTTAGGCCATGTAGTCAACATGGGACGTAGCAGGTATGCCCTCGACGTCAAAGGTTGCAGTCTGGTCAAAGGTAGTCAGAAATTTACGATTTGGGATGAGAGAGACTGTGTTTCTATGGTAAACCAAGATGTAGAATAGAGTAGAGTAGAGTATCGTTTATTGATCCCAGGGGGAAATTAAGGTGTCAAGTAGCATACACACATACATAAATAAAGACATTGCTCACGAGACATTACACACATACTTAGACATAAAATAACCATATATAGCTCACTGTTACACACATAGGCTACTTACACATAAAATAACCATATATAGCTCACTGTTACATACATTTGCCCAGGCATATCTCTCACACTCTCTCTCTCACACACAAACACACACACACATACACACACACCAAAAATAATAATAAAATAAAGTGTCCACAGTGTCGCATGTGCCTTAGCTGAGTGGCACCTAAAAAGCCAAGACAAAATGACCAATAAAGTGTCCAGGAGTGTCAGTAGTCTCTCTGCATAGAGCAATGCCCCTTGTATTCCTTCCATGTTCCAATGTCCCTACACACACACACACACACACACACACACACACACACACACACACACACACACACACACACACACACACACACACACACACACACACACACACACACAAAGCAGTTGTACATTCCCAGAGTAAGGAGGAGTTGAAGAATAAAGAGTCCAGGTAGAAGCATGGGAAGCATGCTGATGAAGTGTGTAGGTGTGGGGTTAGTTTATGCAGTCCAGTCACACGTTACTAAGGCAAAGGAGTGTGCTCAAGCCCATTCTCCTAAGGGGGCCTGATCCTCTCCATGGCCGTAGCCAGGAGTTTGAAACAAGGGAGGTTCATAGTAGAGATTTTTTTTTAAAGGTGCACTTTTGTAGGATCCCCTTTTTCCTGTAAGAAAAGTGCAATTTTCCCAGTCATAATGAATACTTAGAATTTGATGGTGGTGCAAAGTATTCGTGAAAAAGGTTACATTTGTGAATGGACAACACCAATGAACACCAGTAAATGAAAACGTCAATGTATGCAAAAATTGAGATATACATGAAAATATATTATTTTCTCGAAAAATTAGGGAGGTCCGGACCTCCCTTTCCTCATATGTGGCTACGGCCATGATCCTCTCCCTCTTCTTCTCTTTCTGTGGCGTTTGGTGGCGGCTTGAATGAGATGAGCGCTACCGCCATCTACAGCGAGCGCTAAGGAGACTCCATTCATTCTCAACGTCCGCTGGTCTCCTAAGCGGGCGTTCACCTGAAGTCGCATGGACCCGGGAAAACGTTGTCCAACAGTCTCTGCTTCAGCTACCGGCCAATGTGTTTAATGTGCTGACAGTACGTGATGACATGCTGTCAGCAAGTAGATATCAACTCTGACCCCTGCTAATGGTATTGCTTTTATCACCGGTGACATTCAACATATCTATAAACTCAATGCACTTGGTGATGTGTTTTTCTCACCAGTACCATTGAACACCAGTACGGCTGTACCAAAACCAAAGACTGGCCCCTGATTCTGGCCACTGGCTCTCATGATGACGAGTTTTGCCATTCACTAGCTTTCTTTAAAAAAAAAAAAAAACGGGGCTATTTATGCCTTTATGCTTTTATTTATTTATCGTGACAGGACAGTTACAGAGGGACAGGAAATCAGGGAATGAGCGGGAAGAGAGACGGGGAAGGTTGGACAAATGACCTCGGGCCAGAATCGAACCCGGGTCGCCGGTGTAGCAGCCGAGTGCCCAGCCGACTGAGCCCCGGCTGGGCCGCTCAATAGCTTTCCATCCTCATTGGCACACCAGCAAATATGATAGTCTCTTTTACGGGACTCTTACTTTCTCTGCATGACACAGATTTTTTTTAAAATTGAATATTGAACCGTACAACTTAGTAAACATTTGAACAATGATGGACTGCACCCCCCCCCCACACACACACACACATACCCACCCACCCACACATACACACACCCACACACACACACACACACACACACACACACACCCAAACACACACACACACACACACACACACACACACACACACACACACACACACACACACACACACACACACACACACACACACACAATATGTCCAAAATACAATAATACAACCACCCTCCCATTCCCTTTAATTCTACTATAGTATATATCCAGTACTTAGCACACAGAAGGAACAAAAGCTTCAACAAAGCTCCAACAGATGTCTTATGTGAGTGAGTGTAATTCTGCCTGCCTCTGTTGTTTGTAGCCTATTTTTAGCTATGGTGGATCCCAAATCGTAGTCGAGTGCGTGGGTGGACGAGTGAGTGAGTCCTATTTTAATCTCTTTTATTTGCACAGATTTAGAAGAAGATGAAGAAAAAAAAAAGAAATAATGCCTTGGTAAGCACTCTCTCTTGGTAAGCGAGAAAAGAGAGAAGTTGCATCATCATCCACGCATTGCATCATTATTTCTTTATATCTCTTTATCCTTCTCTGCTATTGTCTCTGCACAGTGGTGTAGTCTACGTAGAACGCGGGTATACGGAGTATACCCACTTCTAAATTTCAGGGATTTCAGTATACCCACTTAAAATTGATTGATTCATTAGTTTGAATAAATAGCATTTTTTGAACAAATATATACAGTATACCCATTCAAAAAATGTTCAAATATACAGTACACCCACCATAAAAAAGTAGACTACACCACTGTCTCTGCATTATGTAGAGTGCACATACAAACAGAGTGTTTATTCAACGCAGAATACACTGGGACCCATTACACTCTAGACTAGTGTTTCTTAACGGGGACGAGGTAGGCTACAATCCCCCAGGGGAAGAATACAGCTGAGTGGGGGCTTTGCTTAGTTGCCATTGGGGGGGCATTAGTCCATTTCATTTTGTAATATTGAGGGGCGTTGTCAGTCTTATGATGATGTCAAGGGGGCGTTTGGAGGCTTGTGGTGAGGCCAAGGGGGCATTTCTTCAAAAAAGGTTGAGAACCACTGCTCTAGACAAATTTAAATCGACTCTCTATGTGTCCAATTAACACTGCATTTAAAAAAAAAATTAAACTGTGTACTATACGACTATAGCTGTAGTGGGTATGGCTTAACGCATTAACAGCACTAAAAGAAGTAAAGCAATAAAGAGTGGACATGATAGAATGGCCGATGATCTCTGGATGTAAACATTATGTAAAATGCTATGGCCAAGCGTTTCAGACCAATGCCCTAGCTATATATAGGCTATATGCTGTGAAATGTCATTTAAGGATATCTAAAGAACATTACATTACATTACATTGCACTTAGATGCCCTTTAATTGGTTCTCTTTTATTTGTCCTCTTATTTAATTGTTTGCACCAGGATTCATGTTTTTATATGCTGAAAATATACATTTTGTGTGTGCTTGTCACTGGAGCAGAACGCTTTTATGGAACATTTACCTACATCCTATAAGTGTATTCTACAATGAATGTACTATCTAAGGAAATATATTGCATTTTGTCCTTACGAGAAACTGAGAGGAGCATTTATTAATTGGCATACCATGTGTGCACCTTCATGTCTTTGTTACATTACATCACTTTACACTTACACTTTTATCCCAAGCAACCAATTATTATTGCCCTATTATTAAAAAGAACACAAAGGGGATTTAAGTGTGCAGACATTTTTCTTTCAATTTTATCCCACGCAACCAAAAAAACTTTTTTGAACTAACAAATCCTTGGCCTCATCATGAGTCTGCCAATTAGGGCCTTAGTATTAAAATGTAAAAACAGGCTAATGCCCTCTCTGGCTCTCTCTCGCCCTCTCTCTCTCTGTCTCACACACACACAGTGTGTGAGCACACACACACACCGACACACACCGAGCACACGTACGCACACGCACGCACACACACACACACAATACATGCACTCTCTCTCTTTCTCTCTCTCTCTCACACACACACAAACACACATGAACGCACGCACGCACGCACGCACGCACGCACGCACGCACGCACAAGCCCTTGGCCTGGAACAACAGGTCCTCACTAGCCAAGTAAACTAGCCTGCTTGTGGGTCTAGCCTCAGACAACGCCCCAGGCCCTGAAACTGGCGGACCAGTCACAACACAGAAGATTTGTTTTGAATCTTTGGATGGAATGCAGACAGTTTTGACCAATCGCTGTGTTTCTATCATCTGAAGTCGCCACCCAGATAGTCTTTCACAGCGGCCCTGTGTAGGCTACATATGGGTCATCTACTGCAGTCAGTGCATTAGAATGAATACCACAGCAGCAGCAGCAGCACGCACACATGCACGCACGCACGCACGCACGCACGCACGCACGCACGCACGCACGCAGGCACGCACACACACACGCACGCATGCACACAGCAGCAGCAGCAGCAGCAGAGGCTTCAAATCCCCATGTAAGAAGCTTACATTGAGCAGAGCAGAGGCCCGGAGTTTTGTATTTATTTATTTATTTATTTATTTATTTATTTGTGTCATTTCACTGTTTGGCCAGAGAGGCATGGAGACATTCAAAAAGAAAATACAAAAAAAAGAAAGAAAGAAAGAAAGAAAGAAAGAAAGAAAGAAAGAAAGAAAGAAAGAAAGAAAGAAAGAAAAATATCTGTGGTCAAGAACATAACTATGACTAATTTGAACAAGTCACTCACTCAGTCAATCAATCAATCAATCAATCAATCAATCAATCAATCAATCAAACAATCAATCAATCGATCAAACCAACAGACAGATATTATTGAAAGCTGTCCAATTGGGAATACACAAACGTAGTGCAAGACAGAGCAATCGTAACTATTGTGCAATGGATTTGTAGGTTTTTCTGAAACATTATATTTCTGTTTTATCTCTGTCTTTGTGCTGAAATTACCAATATGCCCATTCTCTTCACTGAAATACAGTACAGCACATGGAAATACGGGGTCTTCTCTGATGTGTGTTGCAATGGCGCACAAAGTCCGCTAGGTGGAAATGTTGCACTGACGTGATTGCCAGATTGCAAAAATGCCACCAGCCGAAAATAAATGAATGAATGTTTTTTCTTTCCAAACGACATTTCATACCTTTAAGGTATGCTATTGCTGTGCTTTCAAATGGCATTTCCATTGCTTAGCCCATAATGCAATAGAGTTTGAGTGTGTGTGTGTGTGTGTGTGTGTGTGTGTGTGTGTGTGTGTGTGTGTGTGTGTGTGTGTGTGTGTGTGTGTGTGTGTGTGTGTGTGTGTGTGTGTGTGTGTGTGTGTGTGTGTGTGTGTGTGAGATAGGTCCTACTTTATTTTCTAACGAATAAGAAGAATCGGATTTGAACAAATTATAAGCTTAGATTTGAATTTCCAATGGATACAGAAATGCGTGTGGTTAATAAACAATAGGGCTTACACAGTCATTAAAATATTTATTTGTTAAAATGTCATCAGTCTTTTTAACAACTGTCCAATACGATGGTGGTGACCACATTGTTTATTCAGACACATTTATTATGTATAACCTAGCAGCGCACTATAGGCTATGGTTCACTTTGGTTGGATGGGTTGCTAATGCACGGAAGTAGCCTTTACCCACCCAGAGCTTCAAGCGTGTCCAGAATGGGTATATTTTATGGTAGGAGGAGGAGCGCGAAAGTCACACAGGCTACCAATTACCATCTACCTTCGCCCCTGTCTGCTGGGAGAAGTACCTTCCGTCTCGGGTCTACCCGTTGCCTGGATGGCATTGGCACCTGCGTCGATTGGAAAGAAAATAATCCCTAAAGTGCTACTGTTTATTTGAGGACTACTTCAGGGACTTACGATAGTCGTCACCCTACCTGTAAGAATGCACCTGCTCTGACAATAGTGGATCACGATGGACCGCACTGCCTGGTGTTTGGTGTTTGCGGTGATAGGCGCACTGGACGCCATCAAAGGTGAGTATTAGACAAACTTCTATTGCCATCGAGTTAAATGTTGGCCAGCGACCGTATGAAGTAGCCTATTTCGTTACCTTGAATGAATGAAGGTGTATGCCGTGTCAATGGCAATGCCGTGTATGACACTGTGTCATACACTTGATTGATGAAGGAAGTTTTGGATGATCAAAAATCTGGTCGACGGACGACGGAATGAACACGTTCTACTGAATGAGTGAGAAACGACATTCGTCTCACTTTTTGAAAAGTGTTTACAAGCTTAGACTTGTAGTCTTATCAGTATCTTACCTGGGACTTTCCACCGGCATTGTAAACTTATCGGCCGGTCTGAAGTGTTTGCGTCCACCCACACGAAACCAAGGAGGAGACGCTGCGTAAAACGAGTTGGACATTGGTCTTTTCGTGGATATGGGTACACGGATAAGACCGGCTATTTGATAAAACTGTCAAAGACCAGTCCAAAAGTAATTTTGCCAAATTTTAAAGGCGAAGTAAGTTGACTTCTCAGCCAAATAGGCCTAAATACGGACAGGCTATTCTTGATTTGGCAGATGTTTTGACAGTAGGCTACCAATATAATTTTCCCCAGCGCCCACCCCTGAGGTTGTGAGAAAGAGATCTGTTGCTAGCAATTAAAGCAGGATCAATTCATTCATACTTTTTGGGCACACTCTGAACGCGTACCTGTTCAGCAGGGGCATAGGACGCGTTCATCACTTGACAACAGACAGACCCCTTCACCCAGGTCACATTTAGGCTACCACAGAAACATAACCTCTGATATCAAAAAAGGGGAAAATGCAATCGACACCATATAGCCTAGGCCATTCCGATATTAGGCTATTTCATATGGCTGAATTGCCTCATACCGATTTAAAATGCGTCGCAAAGAATGTACACCACATCCTAACGACTATAAAGAAAGGCCTTTGAGCAAACGTGATGTCAATGACGAGGATACAATTAGTGTCAAGTTTGTTCAAGTGTGAAGTTTTACTCTAAGTTAGACAAGGCTCTGCATGTTGCGGCATCATGAACGGCTGATGAACTGATGGTAATCTTGGGAAGCGCGAGTATTCCCGGCAATGCCGCGAGGCCCGGAAGGCGGGGGGGGGGGGGGGGGGGGTGCGTGGGCGTTTGTGTGTGTGTGTGTGTGTGTGTGTGTGTGTGTGTGTGTGTGTGTGTGTGTGTGTGTGTGTGTGTGTGTGTGTGTGTGAGAGAGAGAGAGTGTGTTTGGAGCTGCGATCCTAACTGTGTGTGTGTGTGTGTGTGTGTGTGTGTGTGTATGTGTGTGTGTGTGTGTGTGTGTGTGTGTTTGGAGCTGCGATCCGAACTGTGTGTGTGTGTGTGTGTGTGTGTGTGTGTGTGTGTGTGTGTGTGTGTGTGTGTGTTTGTGTGTGTGTTTGGAGTTGCGATACTAACTAGTTGCTGGTCTCTGCCAAAAGTCAGTGAAAGTTAAATGGATTGCTGACAGGCAGCTGTATATTGTGTTACTATTAGCAGAGTTTTATAAAGTAGATGTAGGCCTACTCTTACATGTGTTAGTACAGCACTAGTGTTACTTGTTACATAGCCTAGTTTAAAACATGTAATATCAAATCTATAGTGGAAAGGAGGTCACATGCTCTCTAGCCTTTTTGGTGCTCACAGTCTGGGACTGTAGTGAGTTGAAAACAAGCTGATAGGCCTACACTTCAAAGGAGACTGGGCCAAGGATGACTGGAGCACACAGGGTACGCACAGGTTATGCATTGTGGTGCAAGCATGACTAACATTTCGACGCAGTGCATCTTTGACTCTGATGAAGACGCACTGCATCCAAATGTTAAGTCATGCTTGCACCACAGTAAATAACGGCAAAACGTATCCTGTGTGCTCCAGTCATCCTCGGCCCAGTCTCCTTTGAAGTGGACCACCTTGTTTTCAATCAAATCTCTAGTGTTGTAATTAGGGGTCGACCGATACAGGTTTTTTAATGGCCGATGCGATACCGATTTTTTTTCCATCACCCTTGGCCGATACCCAATTTCCGATACCCGATATTTGGGGCCGATATGGGTTAAAAAAGGTAAAAAAAATGACAAATATTCCAGGTCTCAAGTTAAAAATAAACATTCCTTTAACATTATCAAATGGAGGTAGAACTTGTAACATTTAAACACCCACTCTAACAATCAAGTAATGTCTAACAATCGGCCAAAACCACACGCGTATCGGCCGATATGATACACTTAAAAAATGCAAATATCGGCCCGATACCGATGCCGATATATATACATCGGTCTATCCTTAGTTGTAATTACATGTTTAAGAGTACGTCTACTTCATACAACTCTGATTATTACATGCCTCCATCACCATGCAGCTGTAGTTCCCATTAGGCTGTCATGCAACTGCCACCAACATTATGCTATTGGTTAATGATAGTCAGGGCAGGATTAAGATGGCCTGGGGCCCCTAGGCTACAGGTTGCTCTGGGGCCCCCCAGAAGTCAAATATTGCGACAAATGTACATAGACAGTGTCATAATTATGAGCTAGGAAGTAAGGATAACCAACATTATGCTGTTGGTTAATGATAGTGATTAACAAGCCACTGAAGATTCCTTCTCACTCGGGACATGGTTAATCAAAAGGAGCTGTAAGCGAGTGGACTGCTTTTTGATTTGGTTTGTTTGCTCACAAAGGAAAGTTATCCTGGGTGTTCACACGAGCTACCACACAATAACATATAAGACATACTGTAACACCTAACTGCAGATCAGCCAACATTAGGGCGACAAATGTGTCAGTCAGTTGTCCCGGGCCCAGGAAGAGATGGGGTGCTCTAGTCTAGAACAGTCTCCAATTATTTTTCTCCAAGGGCCAAATTATGTAGAGCAGGTGAGGCTGCGGGCCACACCCCAACCCAATGAGAAACAAGTTAGATGTCTGGACAGAGGACAGATTTTCGTTTTTCCGCTCAGATTTTCTCTTCTTGTCAATGTCTGTTATGTGACTGTTAGCATAAGATCTAACTCTATGTGAATGCTTTGGCGAGTTATAAGACCCACTGACGTTTTAATTATAGAAAATCACACACATTTATGTTTTCATTTGTTCTGACCTCATGGCGGGCCAAATGTTTGCCATGATCTGGCTGGATTTGGCCCGTGGACCTTTTTTTGGAGACCAAGGCTGTAGGAGGTGAATAAGCCTGCAATCTTAACTGTGAGATGTTGATGGCGTCGTAAGATGGTGTTAAATATCATCCAAGCTCCTACGTGTGATCAGTCACACAGACAGAATGTCAAACAGCCTCTCTATCAAAACAGTGCTGTTACAAGGTTAACAGGGATTGCACAATATCAAGTTTTAGCCAGGCTACTTTGTATTTTTTTCTGCCCAGCTTCACACCAAA
This sequence comes from Engraulis encrasicolus, assembly GCF_034702125.1. NCBI lineage: Eukaryota > Metazoa > Chordata > Actinopteri > Clupeiformes > Engraulidae > Engraulis > Engraulis encrasicolus. The sequence goes on from NC_085857.1 coordinate 13,157,322, forward strand.
TGAACAGTGTCTATCAAAACAAAACCGCTTCCAACTTTTCAGGGGTTGTATCACATTGTGGCTGCTGTGGATTTAGTTATTCAGACACTGATGTCTATTGTCTGAATACCGACACGTTTCCCACTGAAATCTGCCATTTCTGTGGTTTGTGCTACGTTGCTCAGGTTTTTTTTTTCCTTTTAGGGCGAGTGCATACAGTTACCCTAACCCGAACCCTAACCCTAACCCTGACCCCGACCCTAAACCCTAACCCTCTACGGCATGTTGGGTGTCGGAATAGCTGTATGTCTGAATAGTGCTTGCTCCCCGCTGCGGTTTTAGTAACTTAATGCCTCCGACCAATTACACAGAATGAACAGCATGTCCAGTGTAGCATAGCTGTGGCCAATTAGCACTTTTGCATGCCGTTTTAACCAAGCATGTTCTGTCAGGTAAGAGACAGGAAACATGTGGTGTGATGGGCCTGGAAGCAAGTGCTCTTGAACGGCACACTTGCTGAAGAATGTGACATTTTTTTTAGGGTCTTAAGCCTGTCAGTTAGAAAAAGGGCTTTTTTTGTCTTTTCTTTTTTATGACTGCCAGAGGCGCCATTAGCTCACTCACACCGTTGGGAGTGTGTAAAAGAAATGTGCATGTACTGTAGACCTGTTTAAAAAAAAAAAAAAAAAAAAAAAACCTTTTTGTTATTCTGAAGTGATTCCCAAGGTGTGAAAAAAGAACAAAAGTAATTTGCATACAGTATATTATCCCCTTGAACCAGTTGAGACTATGTCTAACATGCTTACTCAATCATTATTGTAATGACGATTGGTGGGTCACAAGTATCGGTGTAAATAATAAACGAAATGCATCGATATATCGCGATATAATCTGACGACTGAATCGAATCACATCGTATCGTGGAGCATTCTTAAGTTTCGAAAATAATCGAATCGCTGGCCCCTGCCCAACGCCCTAGCTCCATAACATAATAGAAGTGAAAAAGTAATTTGAAAAAAGTTGAATCGAATCGTATTGTATCGTATCGTGGGACATTATTAAGTATCAAACATAATCAAATCGTATCGCGTCGAATAACAAGATATCGATATTGAATTGTATCCTCATGGAGGCTGTGATTTACACCCCGAGTCATGTGTGTTGTGCTACACTTGCTGAGGAATGTGCTGTTTTTTTGGTCTTAACCCTTGTAGGGTGTTTGGGTCACTTTGACCCGGGCATATAGAAAAATAATGAAATAAGAAAAGAAATCATAGCTCATATTCACCCTCATGTTCCCTTCATCCTGCTTGTGAATTTCTGTGTATATTTATTTCTGAGGGTTAGAGATACAGGGAGAGAAAGATGAGGAGACAAAAGTGAGTGAAAAAAGTATGTGAACTCAATCCAATCAATCTTGGATTGAGCCACTAGTGCTCTTCTCGCAATGTTACACAATTCGAACGGGATCAAAATATCATTTCAGTACCGCCATAGGATTACATGCTAAATTTTTTCGCTCTTATCTTCCTGAGCTCCCGTGAATGCGGAGGATATAACGTCACTTTCGAGCTCTATTGTTCAGGAGAGAGCTAATGACTAGACTTAAATTACTATTCAATGACTCATATCACATGGAACGCTTAGTCACTGGTCCTTTTCTTGGGATTGTTAAGCCGTGACGCGGTCTGTAGACGCCCAGCGAAAACTTCCTGGACATATCATCATCATTGGCTACGTTTACATGAGACGTTTAATTCGGAATTAACTCCATTTAATTCTGAATAAAGCTTAATTCTGCTTCTGAAAACGTCATGGAAACAACTCTTAATTCTGAATGAAAGGAAAGATCAAAGTAAACTCGACAGAACTATTTAATTCTGAGTTATTAATTCGAAATTAAAAACATCATGGAAACGTGGTGAGTGACTAGAAACATGAAAAGGGCAAACACACAGAGGACTACTGCTCATACAGTATTTGTATCTTATATCCTCCTCCGTGAAGTGAAAAGGCTTATGGGCGCTGCTCTTGCGGCGACTGCACCCTGTGTGGTGAAAACGAATTTCCCCTTGGGGACAATAAAGGCTATTACTACTACTGCTACTACTATATTTATTGCTATTGTTCGTTTTTCATTCAGAGCTCAGATTGTTCTAGAATGCTAGTTCAGCTTCTACTCTGTACACACAGTACACAGGCTGGGCAGGGCACAATGGGCAGGCAGGGCTGGCGCTAGGCATAGGCACACCAGGCGGTCGCCTAGGCCCTAGGGGCACCAAATGTCTAGGGGGGGGGCAGAGATGCCCAAAATGTCCCACAGAGTTAGAATGTGAAACGAAAAAAAAAAACCCCCTCTTTACACTTTCCACGTTGATAATGATTATGCATGGCAACACGGCACAGATTAGCTGTGTTCGATCAGACACAATGCATGGCGCTATGTTTACAGATGACAATTTCGAAATGCACAAAAAGGGGATGGGGGTGCTTGCCTAGGGCACCAAGTTGACTAGAACCGGCCCTGTGGGCAGGCTTGTTCATTTTCCAAATCTGAGTCTCTGAAAAGAGCTATGTACTTTAAACGAAAGTTAACCTAGCAGTGTATTGCTTAAACACCACACGCTGTATTGTTAAGCTTAAATCTTACATTCAACACTATATGCCAGGCGATTCAACATGACAATAGAGGGTGGTGAAGTGTCATCTTTTTTATTGTGCAGCGGAGCATTCCCATGTTGGGCAGGAGCTGCGCGGTATGTTTGGATGTTTGGATCTGATACGCTATTGGCAGTGAAGCACGAGGTTTTGGTGGGCCAACTGGCGTAACCGGTTTGGATGTTGAAGAAGAAGACACAGTCGGTGTCCATCATGGCAGAATGAAAATGACATGCACGCAGACAGACACACCGATATGCAACACACACACATGCGCATGTGCGCACACACACACGTACGCATCCATCCACACACACACACACAGACAGACACACCAATACGCAACACACACACACACAGACACACACAGACACACGCACACATACACATTTTTTTGCTCCATTTCAATCATAGCCAGCCTGCGCCCTCCTAGTAATGCAACACCTTCGCCGCCGTTGCTTCTAATAGAATCGAGATTGATTTGAAAGTCTGTGATAAAGAGGCTACGACCAACCATATTTAGGCTGTAATAGTAATGACAGAGGCACCAGTCCACTGTTGATGAATATGATATGACATCTATGCAGTCCTAGTCATGTTGGAGTCTCCAAAGTCTCCTTTTCAACCCCTTCGCACAGAGCTTCTGTTTTTTAACATCACTTTCACAAAAAATGAAAAATAGTTGCCCTGTACTGTAAGTATAGAAGGGAGTGTTCAGGAGTAGGGCTGCACAACACATCCAAAATGTATCGAAATCGCGATATCAAGAGTGGCGATACCCGTATTGCGAAAATTACTTAATTATCGCGAACAACTAAAACATTTCTGTGCAGTCGAATCACTTGCTGAATGTCAACAAATGCGCAAGAAACCCACCACGAGCAAAGCCATGCTCCCACACAGACCTACAAATTAGTGACAAGAAAAACGCTTGGCTATATTTCTAAATATCGTTTAAATATTGTTATCGAGGTATTGCACGCTGTTATCGAGTATCGATTTTTTTTCTGATATCGTGCAGCCCTTTTCAGGAGAAAATAAGATCTCTGTCTCTCACTCTCCGTGACGTGTGACAACATTTACTAGCGGTGTGTCAGCAGATGAAAGGTCAAATACAGCTGCTTAGAGTAACAAAGGTCTTGGTTATGGGGGACGTGATGTGCAACGCGTGGTACCATGGAGGAAAGGGTGTGTGTGTGTGTGTGTGTGTGTGTGTGTGTGTGTGTGTGTGTGTGTGTGTGTGTGTGTGTGTGTGTGTGTGTGTGTGTGTGTGGGTGTTGTTTATGGGAGACATAAGTGGCAAGGTAGTATCAGGGAGTTGATTATAGAAGTGTGTGTGTGGTGTGTGTGTCATGCTGCTCTTTCTGCTCACACTGTGCTGTGTGATATGACTGATTATTAATATTATTAATCAGTTTTCCACTCTTATCAATTGTCTTTCCAAGTTATAATTAGTGTAAAGGTGGGGTTGTGTTTGTGATTTCAGATGCAGAGAAGAATTTTCATACAGTTCCAGAGTTACTCCATGGACCGAGATAGTACCTTCTTAGTGAAATATATCAACAAAACAACCAACCAAAGATTGCGAGAGTGTTTCTGTGGCAATTGGAGCCCAATTACAGCTATGCAATACAATGAATCACAGGGCGGTTTCATGCTTGGGTTCACATGATCAGTGATCCTTTTTTGTTGTCTCCGAGGAGTTTTATATTAGTTGGTATGAAACGCTTCAAGTCAAGCGTGTAGGAGGGACCTGATAAAGTGTTCGTATAGTATGTTATATAGACCAAGATACAGTATATGTTACATGCTACACGGATCCATTAACTTTCACTACCTTAGCTACATGCTCCCTCTTTTAACTTGTCTTAAAGCAAGACAACGGCTTAACATGAAAAATAAGACACTTTACCACCTATATAAACCCTGGCCAATGATATTAACTGTATTAAGCCCCAAAATAGTGGCATACCCCTTTAATGTGAGTTTAGTAGGGGAGTCATGGGTGAGCGGTTAGGGCGTCAGACTTGCATCCCAGAGGTTGCCGGTTCGACTCCCGACCCGCCAGGTTGGTGGGGGGAGTAATCAACCAGTGCTCCTCCATGACTGAGGTACCCTGAGCATGGTACCGTCCCACCGCACTGCTCCCCATGGGGCGCCACTGAGGGCTGCCCCCTTGCACGGGTGAGGCATAAATGCAATTTCGTTGTGTGCAGTGTGCAGTGTTCACTTGTGTGCTGTGGAGTGCTGTGTCACAATGACAATGGGAGTTGGAGTTTCCCAATGGGCTTTCACTTAGTAGGGCTGTAACGATGCACACATGTCACAATTCGGTTCATATCACGATTTTTGACCCCTTGTCCCCCCCCCCCCTACCCCCCTCATTTTTAAATGTATCTTTTAAAATTAATTAATTTACATTCACATTATGCATTTCATAGAATAATAAGAATTATTATGTATTATTTAGGTAGAATAGGTTACAAGAGGCTAATAATAATTTTCAAAAAGTTAAACAATGATTATGATGATGATTTTAAGCTTGGAAGCACCATCACATATCATATGGTTGTTTGCTAGACTGAAAGTTAACGGAATGTTGAAATAAAAGGGTGTATCGTGACTTTGCACCGCAATTTCTCGGTTCGATACAATATCGTTACAGACCCATTCTTTACATGTACATTCATATACTGTACTGTATATACAGTATATATATTGTTATAGAAATAATACAGTATTATAGCAACTTACTGTATTTGAAGAGTTCAGATGCAAAAACCCCTAAGTGCCTTTTCAGAAAATAATCTTAATTAATTTTTATTTAATAAAAAGCTATCAAAATTGCATATTTCTTATTTTATTTATGTAATATAACTATTTATATGTATTATCAAGTACATGAATGTAAACCAAACCAACAACTTGGTTCTCTAAAAATATAGAAGTGCAGGTCTTCAGAAATGGAGCTAGGGGTTTTTGCATTTGAACTCTTCATTTGTATATTGGTACTAGTGTACTGGTGCATTGAATGAAAACAGTAAATCAGGCAATTTCATTTTTTGCCAGTAGTGTCAGAAGGAAGAGCGCAACACTGCTTCTTCACCGTGGTGAACCGTGAAGAAGCAGTCTCGTGCTCTTCCTTGTGAAAACTGATGACTGAAGTACCCTGAAAAGCTGCACCCTGCTGAAAAAGAAGCCTCTGAGGTGTGCGGGCTCTCGCAAAACTTTGTCAAAATTCTTTGTCAGTGTAACATTTCCGGAGTGAATTCTGTTCAATATCATGTAACTATAGCATATAAAGAGCTGTAGAAGCTGTTGGCAGAATTTTACACTGACTTTTGACTCCATTGTTTGAGAAATTGGACTGCCCCACATTGTTGTAAATATTCTAGCTGGATTTAAATGAAGTTTACTCTGAAATATTGACACCCTATTTTTGTATTGTATTTGTATGTGTATATGTATATGTATATTGTATTGTATTTGTGTGTGTGTGTGTGTGTGTGTGTGTGTGTGTGTGTGTGTGTGTGTGTGTGTGTGTGTGTGTGTGTGTGTGTGTGTGTGTGTGTGTGTGTGTGTGTGTGTGTGTGCGGTCTCTTCTCCGGTGATACTCTGAACTAAATCCTGCAACGCATCAGCCTATCCACAAACGTTAAGAGTGATCGTTAGAGAATATTTCTGTCCTATTCTGTCATCACTATGTCAGGTGATGAGCTCGGGCTGAACAGGAACGACAGGCTTCCACAGAGGCGTAGTCAGAGATTCTTTAAGTATATAGAGATATGCCATTGTAATAGGTTGCTATGGGCACCTAACGTGACCAGGTTCCGGTCTGCCTAAAGGGACGTGTCATAATACTCCTAGCATTGAATAGAACAGTCCTTAGGTCTGCCTAGGTCTGCCTAAAGGGGGATTTCACCCCCCTCCCCCTTGCAATAATAGAACACGGAAACAATGGGCCAATGGAACCTCTCTCTCTCTACTCTCTCTGGCGTAGTAGCTCAAGGTTAGGACGGGCTAAGCAATGAGGAAGGTATCTATTTGAAAGTCCAGACTAGGCAGTGTTAACCACTTGTGATTTAGAGAGGGGTGCCCCGTCGGATGTCAGCGGTGTGTGTGTGTGTGTGTTTGTGTGTGTGTGTGTGTGTGTGTGGGTGGGTGGGTGTGTGTGTGTGTGTGTGTGGGTGGGTGGGTGTGTGTGTGTGTGTGTGCGAAAGAGAGAGCGAGTGTAATGTTTTCCAGTTCCCTTGAAAGCTTAACTTTCTAAATCATGCCACTCAAAATCATACTGCCGTATGTGCGACAGTGGTTTGATTGATAAGTCACAACCATATAAATACAAATATAAGAAGTGATTGTGTAAGAAAAGATGCCAATAAGCTTTATGTAAAATAAATACATAAAAAGAAAATATATAATTCAATGCAAACATAAACAGTGATTGTAAAAAATAAATTAAATAAAGAGAGAGAGAGAGAGAAGAGGGGCCTTTTCAAAGTTTATCAATCATAAAGTACTTGATGACTTAAATAGTTGATAGCCATCGTCCTTGATAAAGAAGTGACTCATGCTGAATAGCCGGCGGCCACGTCAGCTTGCAGCGGTGTGATTATTGTTTGGCTGGGTTTTTTATTCATTTTTTTAGGGCTTTGTGCCTTTATTATTTGATAGGACAGTGGAGAACAGACAGGAAATGGCTGGCAGAGAGAGATGGGCAAGGACCGGGAAACCCGGGTCAGGAATCGAACCCAGGTCGCCCGCACAGCAGTCCAGTCACAGTGCCCAGCCACCAGAGCAGTGTTAATTTTGACGACTAGACTAAGATTAAATATATTAGTCGACTAACCCTTTGAGAGTTTCGAGAGATCTGTGAAAGACTAAAACGAGACTAAAATGTTGAGGACTTATAGTCGACTAAATAATAACTAAACAAAAATGATTTTTGAAAGACTAAAAGCGACTAAGACTAAGAACTAACTTTTAGTCGACTAAATTCTGACTAACAAAAATGATTTGTGAAAGACTAAAATCGATTAAGACGTAGACTTTTTGGGGGCCTCAGACATAAATTGGTACAACCACAACTTAAGCCTATAAATTAATTGCTAATTGGTAATCAACCTTTAAAGGGACACTATGGGATTAAAAAAAAATACAGCTGAATCCATCCACCGACACTTATTTGCGTCATTAAATGAATGCTCTGGACCACTTTCGCACCCCACTGTCAGAAAATCCTGAATGTAATTTTTAGCAGACTGACCCTAAGGAATATTGGGGTAGAAGCTTCTCAAACAAAACAAAAAAATAATTTATGAATACATAGCACCAGCGACATATTCATATTTGTATGCACTATTGACTGCTGGCACAGTGGGATTAAAAACATTCTCACCGAAAGCTTAGCTAGGTTAGATTTAGAGACAGGCATGACATTGGCACATAATACTACATAGTGTCCTTTTAAGACTATTACCGGAATGGCAATAACCAAGTCCTAGTGCATTACTAAAGGCCCTGTGTTTTATTGTATTGTGACTTAAACTAAAGACTAAAATGTTTAGACTAAAACTAGACAAAAATGTTGAGGACTTTTAGTCGACTAAATAATGACTAAACAAAAATTATTTGTGAAAGACTAAAACTAGACAAAAATGTTGAGGACTTTTAGTCGACTAAATAATAACTAAACAAAAATGATTTTTGAAAGACTAAAAGCGACTAAGACTAAGAATGGTCTTTGACACAAGACTAAGACTAAGACTAAATAGAAAAATGGATGACAAAATTAACACTGCACCAGAGCCACGGCTGGGTAGCCAGACCGTGCCCTCCTAGTGTTCAGCGTTGCAACTAGTCAGGTCAAGAGCAATGCAAGTACTTTCTGAGCTCCCGAAAAATCGGGAACTCCTCCCACTTTGTTGGGAAGTAAACAACCATTAGCAAACCAAGGGAGGCCGTTTGGAAAATGCCGTTCGGGAAATATTAATTGTTATGCCCTTGGTCAGACAAAGTCTCGAAGAGATTTGAAAGTCGATGATAATCAGTCTAACGGCTGGGCCTTGTTTGGCTAGTTTTGATGTTGGCACGTGTCTGGCAGTGTGTGGACATGACGTGGTTAGTTATTATTGTCGGACTTGATAGCATTAGAAAGTTTGGTGACCTGTCTAAAAGGCAAAAAAGCCAAAACATGTTCACGTCCCATACAACTTCACGTTCCACTCCTACAGATTTTTGCATTTTGAGGGCTCTACGGAGAGGTTGCTGTGTAAAGGAAAGACACTTCAGATAACATACTAGTTTGGTGTTTCCACTCGCAATCGTCCTCATGTAAAAGGCATCGAAAAATTGAAGACGAGAGACAGTACTTTTGCGTCTTCTGTTGATTGTTGATTGCGTCTTCTGTTGATTGTCCCTATATAAACCTAGCCTTAAACAAAGTTAAAGTGATACTGGGCCTTTTTGGGAAATAAGCTCATATTACACCTCCCATGGAGTTAAATGATTAAGTTTTACCTTTCCTCCTGTACTTCCAGTCGTTCTCTGAGTATGGCATTGCAAATTTTACCTCCAAGCTAGCAATTAACATGGAATCCTATGAGACCATATAGCCGCCAACTGGTCTCATAAGATTCAATGTTAATTGCTAGCATGGAGGTAAAATTTGCACTGTCATATCTGAGAACTATCGAAAGCACAGGAGAAAAGGTACAAATCAATCGCTTAAGTCAAGGAGAAGCGTACAATAAGCTTACTTCCAAAAATGGCACAGTATCTCTTCAAGGTTGCTCTGGGTTAGAGCAGCTGGTGACTTGATGCAATGTAATGTGACTAACCTTTCTTGACCTCATGTCCCCTCTCCAAGGTCGAGCTTCCGGCCTGCCTCCTCCTGAGAATGTGACGGTGGACTGTGACAACTTCGACACGCTCGTGTACTGGAACTACTCTGGGCCTCAAACAGACGACCTACGCTTTCATCTTACACTCGTACCGGATATGTGAGTGCACTACTGAATAACGATGACCTGTGTCCCAACATGATCTCCAAAAAATCCGTGCTCCTGGACACGGATGTTAAGGACACAAAATCTGTGTCCAGGAGCACGGATTTTGCCAAAATTCCGTGCTCCTGGACACGGAATTATTTTCCGTGATGGACACACAGAATTGCTCGCTATACTCCCACAGCTCTATGTTTCCACAGTCTTGTGTTTTCTCAGGATTTTTCTAATTTCTAATATTTTGTCTAAAAAAAAACATTTCTTACTGACAGGTTAGGGTTAGAAACTGTTTTGGTCTGGGCACAGCTAGTTTTCTTGCATTCATTATATGAATTTGATAGCCTAGCATCAACTGGAAAAGGTATTTCTTAAAAATATGTATGTAATGACAGGTTAAGGTTAGGGAATGTTTTGGTCAGGGCACAACTTAAATTGCTAAAGCATTGTTTTGCTTAGGATTAGCATTTGGTATGTGTTTTCTAATGATAGAGTTAACACAGTGCTGTGGTAATATCCTATAGAAAGCACTTCCGTGTGCCCATCACGGAAAACAATTCCGTGTCCAGGAGCTGTGTGTCCAGTGTTGCCAGATGTGTCTGATCAAATCCCGCCCAAAAGGTTCTCAAAAACCGCCAAAATGCGCTAAATTCCACCCAATTTCAACAAATTGCATTGATTTCTATGGGCACAAAACGGCAGAAAAAAACGCCAAATGGCCAATTTTTCCCGTTTTTACCTGCAGTAACCGCCCAATCTGACAACACTGCCTGTGTCACTAAACCTCACTGGTGCCCCCTTTATTAACAATATTTGTTAAAGTTGGGTCTTGTTGCGCCCTCTCACTGGTTAAAAAAAGGTTGTGGGTCCCCTATGCATGATCCAACCCTGCCTGTGTGTGTGTTGGTCTGTGTGCAATCTAATGTATTGTAATGTGTGTATTAGTAACATCAGCGAACTTTGTGTGTGTGTGTCTGTGTGTGTGTGAGCGTGTGGGCTTGTGTGTGTGTGTGTGTGTGTGTGTGTATGGGCTTCTGTGTGTGCGCCCTGGCTTGTGTGTGTGTGTGTGTGTGTGTGTGTGTTTTATTTCTTGACACAGGGACCCTCCAAGGAGCACAAATGTGACGACCCATCATGCCAACATCACTGCCTGGTTGGATGAAACCGGCATGTCGTTGTACACGATCACAATCCAAGCATGGGAGCACGGCACGACTCGCAAATCTGACCCATCCTCACCCGTGAAGTTTACTTTTCATAAACTAACTTACTTGATTGAGGAATCTAATAACGTGAGCCTACAACTCTGTAAGTCACACCACATAAAATGAGCTGTTTTCTATTTATCATTATTTTTTGCTTTTAATTAAAAATCAAATGAACAAATAATACACGGACCAATGACCTTATGTGTCATTCATTCAAACTTTTTCAATTCAGAATAAAATGTCCGTTTTAACAATCAGTGTTGCCAGATTGGGCCGTTACACACCCAATTGGGCTACTTGGGATGGCCGTCTGTGGGTGAAAACGGGAAAAATGGGACATTCTGCATTTTTTTCTGTTGTTTTATGTCGATAGAAATCAATGTAATTTGTTGAAATTGGGCGGAATTTAGCACATTTTTGCGGTTTTTGAGAACCTTTGGGCCGGGACACATCTGGCAACACTGTCTTGCACTTTAAATGTCTGTATGAGCACTGTCTATGTCCATACTGTCTTAAGTCCATGTATAAGTACTGTCTATGTCTATACTGTCTATGTCCTTACCTAGATTAGTCTATGTCTGTATGGGAAAGCAAGAAATGTAATTTCAAATTCTTTGTATGACCAGTGCATGTAAAGAAATTGACAATAAAACCTACTTGACTTGAATTATTCATTTGTACATTTTATAGACTTATAGGTTTTTACTTGTCTTGACAGGTCAGCTGGACTTTCCTGATGTGAATTTCCAGTATGAGTACAAAGCTCTAAGCCTCAGCTTTCAAAACCCTGTGCGGCTGTACGAAAACGCGCCAGGCCTCAAATACTTCAAAACTATTGCTCACCCAAAGCTGAAAGACACACCGTTGGAATACTACATCGTGGACGAGGTGCGAGTCATGTGATACTGGAGCGAGTGTTGCCAGATTATTGGGCTGCTTAGGATGGCCGTCTACGGGTAAAAATGGTATTTTGCAGGAAAACCGCCCAATATTTGCCATAGAAATCAATAGAATTGGGCGGGATTTCGTGCTTCCAGGCGGGTTTGGAGCATTTTCATCAGCCTCATCTGGCAACCCTGACGGACTGGAGCACGTTTCTCGAAAGCATTGTTGCTAACCAGTTAGCATCTTACCGTAGTTAGGTTGCCAATGGGATATTGCATTGCAACCAAGTAAGCTGCTATCTTATTTAGAAACAGTACTGTTGAGAAATGCACTTGTGGGTGGTCAATGTTTAAATATGCCCTTTTTTCCCTCTCAACATTCTTAGTTTATTGGGACTGGGACTTTGTACAAAATTCTTTAGGTATGATATTTAATGTGGCCTCTTCCATAATGCTCATATTATTTCTGCAGGACAACAGAACCACAGATTGTAAGTGCTCATACAATAATGCCACCTGCCGGGAGAAACTGCCGATTTTGAACAAAGAGGAGAAGCACTGTATTCGTCTGTACGGACATATCGATTATGCCACTATGCGTCGTGCTACGCGTTGCTGGAAAAGACAAGAGGACACAGGTGAATAAATATGCCAACAAAATAAACTAGATTGCATTTCCTCACAGAAAATGCTGGAGTATGCTTGCCCGTCTTGCATTCGTTGCCCTTCATGCATGCCTTGCCTTTCATGCATGAATTGCCCTTCATGCATAAGCTGCCCTTCATGCATATGCTGCCCTTCATGCGTACACTGCATACAGTTAACCATCTATACATGAGCTAACTTCCTGTTTGGTATTTATCACATTGGCAAAAACACATTTTCACTAACGTTAGCGCCCCCCATTGACCGTATTGCACTGAATTTGGTAGGTACCCTCTGGGTGTACTGGAGATAATGTGTGAGAAATTTCGTTAAGATCTGTCAAGGCGTTGCTGAGATATGAGCTAACTTCCTGTTTGGATGGTGCGTTTGTCTTTGTTGTCAATTTTGATTGGCTGCTGTGCGCCGATGCTTTCAGCTATTGGTCTGTAAATTTCAGCATAGGTGCAGAATAGTCCAATGGTGGTCTGATAGAAATTGTAGGACGAGCAGACAAAAATTGTGGGCGGAGCTTCATTTTTATTGATTTTTGAATATGTCAAAATGGCGGGAAATCCATGATTGTAAATATGACATCATAGTATGCGTTGGATTCGGCTTGACCCAAGGATTTCAACGATACCAAGCGTTTGATGAATTGAAGTAAATACGGGCTAATATCGTCAAAAACACATTATTGCTTATTGTAGCGCCCCCTAGTGGCGCATTTGCACGAAAATCGTTACGTGTCCTTTGAAGATAGTGCTGATTATGTGTATGAAACTGGGTTCTGATACGAGTAGGCGTTGCTGAGATATGAGCTCACATCCTGTTTGGCGTCTTCGCCGCCAATTTTGATTGGCTCCTGTTTGAAGACGGTTCCATCAATTATTCCAGGAATTTTAGGGTAGATGTATCTCAGTCTAAAGATGCCGTCCTCGAATTTTCATGACGATGGGACTAAAATTGTGGGCGTGGCTTCATTTTTATTGATTTTCACAAAATTCAAAATGGCGGAAAAACTTTCCAGGCGGAAAATGACGTCATAGGGTGCATTGGATTCGGCTTGGCCCAAGGATTCCAGGGATACCAAGTTTTTGAAATTCGGACCAACGGTTCAAAAGTTAGAGCATGTAATGTACTTGCAACTTTGACCTGCTGGTGGCGCTAGAGAGTTTGAGGTACCCCTGTGAAAAATACAAGACCTGGTCGTCTTATCAAGCCGAACGTTTCGGTCTTTGAACGGATTTTCTACCTTGAGCGGTTCTTCAAAACGAATGGATCGTAGACGGAAGGAGAAAATTAATAATAACTAGATTGCATTTCCTCACAGAAAATGCTGGAGTATGCTTGCCCTCCATGCATTCGCTGCCCCTCATGCATGCGTTGCCCTTTATGCATGTTGCCCTTCGTGGAGGTTGCCCTTCATGCATTGCTCTTCATCCATGTTCAGCACACACACACGCATGCACGCACGCACGCACGCACGCACGCACGCACACACACACACACACACACACAATCTAACACAAACACCCCATAACAGAAAAGTCAAAAACATGTTTTTTTGGTGTACCACCCCCTGGACACCATATTGTACACTTGCATATCTTTGTTGTGCACCCTTTGGGCTAAGGTAATAGCATCAAATAGCTTTGAATTACTTGGCTGAAGTTCCTGGGCCAATACATTGAGGCCATTGGCCCATAGTGTAAATGGGGCTGATATTGACCTAAAACAATTTCGCTAATTGTGGCGCCCCCCAGGGGCCAATTTTCACAAAAATTGGTATGTAGCCTTTGGCTATAGTGAAGATAAAGTGTATTCATTTTTGTTGTGATACGATTAGGCATTGCCGAGATATGAGCTCACTTCCTGTTTGACGTCTTCGCAGCCAAATTTGATTGGCTCCTGTTCAAAGACGGTTCAAGAAATCAGTTTGTAACTTTCAGGGTAGCTGTATCTCAGTCTGAACATGATCTGATAACATTTTCGGGACACTCTCAAAAAAAATGTGGGAGGGGCGTCATTTTTATTGATTTTTACAACATTCAAATTGCAGGAAAACTTTCCGAGGTCCAAAATTTTGTGAAAGGGTGCGTTGGATTCGGCTTGGTCCAAGGATAATGAGAATACCATTTTGGTTGTAATACATATGGGCGTTGCCGAAATATAAGCTAACTTCCTGTTTGGCCTCTTCAATATGGCCAAAACACAGTTTGGTCAATTGTGGCGCCCCCCAGTGGCCAATTATCTTCCAATTTGTCATTTGACCTCTAGGGGTGATGTCAGTCATGTGTATCCAATTATTTTGTGATCTGACATGTCGTTACCGAGATATGAGCTAACTTCCTGTTTGGCGACTTCAACATGAGGTATAAACACATTTTCACTAATTGTGGCGCCCCCCATGTTCCAATTTTCACGAAAATCGGTATGTAGGCTCTGGCTATAGTGAGAGTGATGTCTATTAATTTTTGTTCTGATATGAGTAGGGGTTGCCGAGATATGAGCTCACTTCCTGTTTGGCGTCCTCGCCGGCAAATTCGATTGGTTGCTGTTCGAAGACGGTTCGATCAATCGCTCCGCAACTTTTAAGGTAGATGTGTCTCATGTGGAACATGCTCTGTGTAAATTTTCGGGACGATCCGCCATAAATTGTGGGAGGGGCGCCATTTTTATTGAATTTTACAAAATTCAAAATGGCGGGAAAACTATCCAGGCGGAAAATGACGTCATAGGGTGCGTTGGATTCGTCTCAGTCCAAGGATTCCAGGGATGCCAAGTTTTTGAAAATTGGACCTACGGTTCAAAAGTTACCGTTTTCCTGTTGGTGGCGCTAGAGAGTTCGAGGTACCCCCGTGAAAAATACAAGACCTGTGCGTCTGACCGAGCCGAACGTTTCGGTCTTTGAACGGATTTTCTATCATGAGCGGTTCTTCAAAACGAATGGTTCGTAGACGGAAGAAGAAAATTAACTAGATTGCATTTCCTCACAGAAAATGCTGGAGTATGCTTGCCCGTCTTGCATTCGTTGCCCTTCATGCACGCCTTGCCTTTCATGCATGACTTGCCCTTAATGCACATGCTGCCCTTCATGCATACACAACATACAGTTAACCATCTAGATATGAGCTAACTTCCTGTTTGGTATGTATCATATTGGCAAAAACACATTTTCACCAACTGTGGCGCCCCCCAATGGCCATATTGCACTGAATTCGGTACGTAGCCTCTGGGTGTACTGGAGACCATGTGTGAGAAATTTCGTTAAGATCTGTCAAGGCGTTGCTGAGATATGAGCTAACTTCCTGTTTCGACTGTAAGTTTGCCTTTGTTGTCAATTTTGATTGGCTGCTGTGCGCCGATGCTTTCAGCTATTGCTCTGTAAACTTCAGCATAGGTGCAGAATAGTCCAATGGTGGTCTGATAAAAATTGTAGGACGAACAGACAAAAATTGTGGGCGGAGCTTCATTTTTATTGATTTTTGAATATGTCAAAATGGCGGGAAATTCATTATGGTAAATATGACATCATAGTATGCGTTGGATTCGGCTTGACCCAAGGATTTCAGCGATACCAAGCGTTTGATGAATTGAAGTAAATACGGGCTAATATCGTCAAAAACACATTTTTGCTTATTGTAGCGCCCCCTAGTGGCGCATTTACAAGAAAATCGTTACGTGTCCTCTGAAGATAGTGCTGATTATGTGTATGAAATTGGGTTGTGATACAAGTAGCCGTTGCCGAGATATGAGCTCACTTCCTGTTTGGCGTCTTCGCCGACAACTTTGATTGGCTCCTGTTTAAAGACGGTTTGATCAATCGTTCCAAGACTTTTAGGGTAGATGTATCTCAGTCCGAAGATGTCCTCCTACAATTTTCGTGACGATCGGTCAAAAATTGTGGGCAGAGGGTAATTTTTATTGATTTTAACAAAATTCAAAATGGCGGAAAAACTTTCCAGGCGGAAAATGACGTCATAGGGTGCATTGGATTCGGCTTGGTCCAAGGATTCCAGGGATACCAAGTTTTTGAAATTCTGACCAACGGTTAAAAAGTTATAGCATGTTAATATTTGCAACTTTGACCTGCTGGTGGCGCTAGAGAGTTTGAGGTAGCCCTGTGAAAAATACAAATCCGGAGCGGATCGCCGAGCCGAACGTTTCGGTCTTTGAACGGATTTTCTATCTTGAGCGGTTCTTCAAAACGAATGGATCGTAGAAATAGATGAAAATTAATAATAATAATAAAAAGAAACGGGGGAATAACAATAGTATGCTTGCCGCATGGCAAGCATACTAACTAGATTGCATTTCCTCACAGAAAATGCTGGAGTATGCTTGCCCCTCATGCATCCGCTGCCCCTCATGCATGCGTTGCCCTTCATGCATGTTGCCCTCCATGGTGTTTGCCCTTCATGCATTGCTCTTCATCCATGTTCAGCACACACACACACACGCACACGCACACGCACAATCTAACACACACAATCTAACATACAGAATCTAACACAAACACCCCATAAGAGTCAAAAAGTCAAAAACATGTTTTTTTGGTGTACCACCCCCTTGACACCATATTGTACACTTAAATATCTTTGTTGTGCACCCTTTGGGCTAAGGTAAGAGCACCAAGTAGCTTTAAATTACTTGGCTTAAGTTCCTGGGCCAATACATTGAGGCCATTGGCCCATAGTGTAAATGGGGCTGATATTGACCTAACACAATTTCGCTAATTGTGGCGCCCCCCAGGGGCCAAATTTCACCAAAATTGGTATGTAGCCTTTGGATGTAGTGAAGATAATCTGTATTTTGTTGTGATACGAGTAGGCATTGCCGAGATATGAGCTCACTTCCTGTTTGGCGTCTTCGCCGCCAAATTTGATTGGCTCCTGTTCAAAGACGGTTCAAGAAATCAGTTTGTAACTTTCAGGGTAGCTGTATCTCAGTCTGAACATGATCTGATAACATTTTCGGGACACTCTCAAAAATAATGTGGGAGGGGCGTCATTTTTATTGATTTTTACAACATTCAAATTGCAGGAAAACTTTCCGAGGTCCAAAATTTTGTCAAAGGGTGCGTTGGATTCCGCTTGGTCCAAGGATAATGTGAATACCATTTTGGTTGTAATACATATGGGCGTTGCCGAAATATAAGCTAACTTCCTGTTTGGCCTCTTCAATATGGCCAAAACACAGTTTGGTCAATTGTGGCGCCCCCCAGTGGCCAATTATCCTCCAATTTGTCATTTGACCTCTAGGGGTGATGTCGATCATGTGTATCCAATTAAGTTGTGATCTGACATGTCGTTACCGAGATATGAGCTAACTTCCTGTTTGGCGACTTCAACATGAGGTAAAAACACATTTTCACTAATTGTGCCCCCCCCCATTATCCAATTTTCACGAAAATCGGTATGTAGTCTCTGGCTATAGTGAGGATAATGTGTATTAATTTTTGTTGTGATACGAGTAGGCGTTGCCGAGATATGAGCTCACTTCCTGTTTGGCGTCTTCGCCGCCAAATTTGATTGGCTCCTGTTCAAAGACGGTTCAAGAAATCAGTCCGCAACTTTTAGGGTAGATGTATCCCGTTCGGAACATGCTCTGTGTAAATTTTCGGAACGATCCGCCAAAAATTGTGGGCGGTGCGCCATTTTTATTGATTTTTACAAAATTCAAAATGGCGGGAAAACTATCCAGGCGGAAAATGACGTCATAGGGTGCGTTGGATTCGTCTCAGTCCAAGGATTCCAGGGATACCAAGTTTTTGAAAATTGGACCTACGGTTCAAAAGTTACCGTTTTCCTGTTGGTGGCGCTAGAGAGTTCGAGGTACCCCCGTGAAAAATACAAAACCTGGTCGTCTGACCGAGCCGAACGTTTCGGTCTTTGAACGGATTTTCTATCTTGAGCGGTTCTTCAAAACGAATGGTTCGTAGACGGAAGAAGAAAATTAATAAGTCGGAAACTCGTACAATAACAATAGTATGCTTGCCGCTGGCAAGCATACTAATAAGTCGGAAACGGGTCGAATAACAATAGTATGCTTGCCGCATGGCAAGCATACTAATAATAAGTAAGATGCCTATACATTAACCCCTTAGTGCAGAGCCTATGTTATAACCTTACTGACACCAAAATTGTAATGGCTATGTCTTAAACTGTTACTCACGGCTCTCTGTAATGTCATAGCAATGTTGTTATGATGGAGTTGAGTATTTTGAGCAAATAGGGAGTAGGCCCGCCGGCGACCCCATATGCACTAAGAGGCTACTTATCACTGCAACTGTAGAGTACAGACTTCCGGCAAATTTGAGCCATTCATGGCCTGATTTACAAGTGAAGAGGGTGGCCATCTTGGGAAATGACAGCCATATTGAATTCTAATGAAAATTAGTACCAAATGTTAAGCTTGCATATCAAAGTGAACTATTCTGGGGTATCTTGGTATTTATCTGTTACGCTATATCCTATATTTTACAGTATGAAAGCCCATTGGGAAACTCCAACTCCCATTGCCATTGTGACACAGCACTCCACAGCACACAAGTGAACACTGCACACTGCACACAACAAAATTGCATTTATGCCTCACCCGTGCAAGGGGAACCTATGCCAATTTCAATATGCTGTTGAATTGCTCACGCAATGACTTGACTTGTCAGTACCCAGTGATGCTGCATTTTTTGGCTCAGCCCCTTCCGAGATCTGAGCTATTCTAATGGGGGCAGAGTGACTTTGTTTACATTAAAAACCTTCTTAATATAGGCCCAATCCAAATATTATCTCAAAAGGTATCGCTGTTTGCTAGTTGTCTGCTGATGTTGCATAACCTTTTGCATGTTATTGGGAATAAATCAAGATGGGTTTTAAACGGGGTTTTAAAAGTGTAAACATATTCTGCCCCCATAACAATGACCAGGATCTCGGAAAAGGCTGAAGAAGATTTAAAAAAAAATCTCAGGTACTGACAAGTCCAGGGTAGTGTGAGCATGACAACTGCATGTCGAAATTGCCAGAAGTTATCCTTTAAGCTGCCCCCCTCACACATGCAAGCCGTTTTCACACTACATCCTGCTTGCCCCAGTCCACTGTCTATATAATATTGAAAATGGACCAATGGGCCACCCTCTCTAAACTGTGGGTCAAGAAAAAAAACAAATAAAAAACCAACAGCATCATTACCAGTCTAGTCCTGTCTCTAATTAATGCCTTTTCTTCTTCTCTCCACAGGCACACCACTGCACGTTGTAGTCGTCAGTGTGTGTGTCGTCATCGGCATGGCTGCAGTGGTTATCCTTATCTCATTGGCTTGCTGGAGGGTCATCATCAAACCTAATCAAAATAGCCCTGCCCCTCTGGTAAGAAAAAAGTTCAAAAATATTTGTAATGTTTTGGAAAACAGCTATTAACATAATGGCTACCTTTACATGAGACATTTAATTCAGAATTAACTCAATTTAATTCTGAATAAAGCTTAATTCCTTAACACCTCTTAATTCGGAATTAAAGGAAAGATCAAAGTAAACTCGACGGAACTATTTCATTCTGAATTATTCATTTGGAATTAAAAACATCATGTAAATGTAGTGAATCATAGCACCTTTGGTGTCGTTACAGTGCCCATGATGCCCTTGCCAACCCCAGTGATATTATTTTAGAAGCTGTTTACACGTTTATGGACCTTCTAAAATGCATTGGATATGAGTTTTAAAATCCGCATATCAAAAATCCGGCTTTAAAAATATCCCATTTAGGGGGCTAAAACGCTCCTATGACATTGGACTTTTTATTTTATCCAGATCCACACCTAAACTTTTAATATATATTTTTAATATATGTTCTATTGCTGTTGCCCAGTCTTGCACTTCATATGTCTGTATGGGTATTGTATAGGTTCTCTAGGTGTAATGTATGTATACTGTATATGTCTAATTGTCTATGTCCACACGTAGAGTATAGAGTCTATGTCTATCTGCATGGGAAAGTAAGAAACGTAATTTCAATTCTTTGTATGACCAGCACATTTAAAGAAATTGACAATAAAAACGAGTTGACTTTACTTGACTAAACAAATAAATTAATTAAAAAAATTAAAATGTTAAAATATCCAGATATGTGTAAACAGCACCCTATACGTTGGTCATAGAAAAAAAACAGTAATAATATACTGTGAGCACAATGACCAGTAGTTTTGATATTAAGCATGGTTTCACATTAGTTTGCTTTTTAGGTGATTCAGATTTTATGTGATTTTCTTTCTGTATTTTTATATTTAACTGTACATATGTGTCACTTGTTCTTATTTCCCCAGTTCTTCCCAGGCAATCTGAACTCGGACCCAATCATATTTGTTAACGAGACCGAACCCAATGTCAACTTCAGCCCTGTCATGTGGGAAGAAGATCCAAGTCCTTCATCCGAGTACTCGGAACGTTTGGCTTCGGAACCATCGGAGAACTCCCAGAACGCGCTGCTCTCCGACTACGCCTCGGACATCTGCGAAGAGCCGACGGACTCCAGCGCCTGCTCCCGCTTTCCTATTGGACCAGGACATGTCCATCATGACAATGATGGAGAGGTGGGTGGGACAAGGCGGCAAGAGAGCTCTGCTGCTATTGGTCTCGTGACAACACGGCGAGAAGACGACAGTGACGAACCGTACATGGACAGGTTGCGGATTGTTAATGATCATGATCATGATGATCATGATGATGATGATGAGGTGGAAGGGACAAGGCGGGGAGAGAGCTTTTCTATTGGTCCACAGCCTGCCTGTCATGACAGGGATGACAGTCATGAGGTGGGCTGGACAAGACGGCGGGAAGAGAACGGAGAGGACCCGTACTTGGCCAGGTCGCGGATTGACATCTCTAACCTTGACTCTGACCTTGACCTTGACCTTAACTCTGACATTGACCCTTGGCTTGTTGCCGTGGAGATGGCGCCAGGGGATATGGCGGACGGCTACACAGTCAGGGAGAACTCGGACCCAATCGTATTTGTTAACGAGACCGAACCCAATGTCAACTTCAGCCCTGTCATGTGGAAAGAAGATCCAAGTCCTTCATCTGAGTACTCGGAACGTTTGGCTTCGGAACCATCGGAGAACTCCCAGAACAAGCTGCTCTCCGACTACGCCTCGGACATCTGCGAAGAGCCGACGGACTCCAGCGCCTGCTCCCGCTTTCCTATTGGACCAGGACACGTCCATCATGACAATGAAGACGACGGAGAGGACCCGTCCTTGCGGATTGACATCTTTAACTTTGACTCTGTCCTTGACGATCACCTTAACTCTGACATTGACCCTAGTGTTCCCGTGGAGATGGCGCCAGGGGATATGGCGGACGGCTACACAGTCAGGGAGCGCCTTGCATGAGGACGAGAGGAGAAGAGTCAACTCAAGAAAGACAAGCGCCGGCCCCACCGTGGCCAACTGGTAGGGCACTCGCCTGCCATACGGCTGACCCGGGTTCGATTCCCGACCCAGGTCCTTTGCCAACCCCTCCCCGTCTCTCACTCAATTCCTGTCCACCCCTCACACAGTCTTGTCACATAAAGTCGTAAAAAGACAAAAAAAATCTTTAAAACATAAATAAAAGAAAGACAAGCGCCTTGCATGAGGACGAGAGAAGGGCCAACTCAAGAAAGACAAGGCCTGTAAACCAGGGCAATACATTAACTTTTTTCATCACCAGCCAATTTGGCTAATAGATGTTAATAGCTGCTAATCGACGACGCATACACTCCCTATCACTCAACGAGGCTTGCAAGTTTTCTTTTCAACCAGCCAAACAGAATTTTCACCAGCCTTTGGCCAGTTAGCGGATGCAAAAAGTGGCGGCCGACTCACACTGTGTTGAGCTGTAGGCCTACCAGAAAAATGGCAGTGGAAAAGAGGCATTAGGGGCCTGGATGTAAGACTTGACAGGGATCCCTGAACCTCTAGTTTTGGCAAAGGACGCGCTCACCTTCTTGGAAACACGAAAGTCTTTGGGTGCGCGATAAAATGTATCAACTTAAGGAAGAAAAATCCGCACTCACAAACTGCGTCTCATTATTTATTTATATTACCACCATGTCCAAAAAGCAAACGCGTTTCGGCTATCAAGCCTTCATCAGTGCGTGGTACCACGCAGTTTGTGATCCCTGAACCTCTGTCACTGAGAACTGGAGTAAGACGTGTGGATGTGATGGACAGCTACATTGGAATGGAGCGTCTTTTTTGAGGAACGCAGGATGGCCAACTCAAGGGGCAAATTACGTGAGACTTTATAAGCCAAAAAAAAAGCACTTTTATTGTGAACTGGAAAAAGAGTTGTGAATCCAGTGCCATCAACTAAGAACATGGAAGAGATTTTTAGATTCAACATTGTCCTTGAATATGTCGCCTGCTCAATAAAATAAGACAGAAAGGGCACATGGGTGGACTATTGAATGAGCCAACTGGGCACAAGGCCCAGGGGGGGGGGGGGGGGGGGGGGGGGGGGGGCACCAAGCGCCAGGGGACAGGACATTTGCCCCACGCTATCTTTGGCTTCACTCAGTTCTTCGCCAAACTTGAAAAGAGCTTGTTTTTAGAGGACACACAGGACAACTCACTCAACCGTCTTCCTCTTTTTGTGGTTTATTGAACTTTTTAAAATATGGTTTAAGGAGATTAGATTGAGTTGCATATAATCTCTTTCCCCCACATGTAGGCGGTAGCATACAGTAGTGTAATTTACATGCAGTATACTGTGCCCATCTCTCTCATGCCAATATAGGGTCCAATGCCATACTTTGAAAGAAAGAAAGCCCATTGGGAAACTCCAACTCCATTGTCATTATGACACAGCACTCCACAGCACACAAGTGAACACTGCACACAACGAAATTGCATTTATGCCTCACCCGTGCAAGGGGGCAGCCCTCAGTGGCGCCCCATGGGGAGCAGTGCGGTGGGACGGTACCATGCTCAGGGTACCTCAGTCATGGAGGAGGATGGGGGAGAGCACTGGTTGATTACTCGCCCCAACAACCTGGCGGGTCGGGAGTCGAACCGGCAACCTCTGGGATGCAAGTCTGACGCCCTAACCGCTCAACCATGACTGCCCGATATATATATATATATATATATATATATATATATATATATATATATATATATATATATATATAATATATATATATAATATATATATATATATATATATATATATATATATATATATATATATATATATATATTATATATATATATATATATATATATATATATATATATATATATATATATATATATATATATATATAGGGTCCAATGCCATACTTTGCCCAGTGGCAGGTTGTTTCTCCAAAGCCCCATTTGTTCCAACCTTGCAATAATCTGGTGATTTCCCTCTGACAAGCCAAGTCACTAATTCTTAGGGCTGTAACGATATCGGATCTAACCGAGAAATCGTGATACTCAGAGTCACAATACTGTATCGTGACGCTGGAAGGCAGTATCGTGATACTCCCTTTCAAAGTTCTGTTATTCTTCAGTCCAGAAAACAACCATATGCTTCAATGTGATAATGCTTCCAAGCTGCAAATGATGTACATTTCAGAAACTGTGGGGTTTATCGAACCGTGGATAAAAAAATCGTGATATGAACCGAATCGTGAGTTGAGTGTATCGTTACAGCCCTGCTAATTCTATATCCCCAATTTTGAGGCTGAAGCAGAAGCCTGGGTTTCTACATCTAGACACTTACCATTAGGCCTACAGATATCGAATTTCATGACGATAATAGCGAAAGTAAATCATGCAAAATGTTTCTGTGTATTTCAGCTAAATGAGGTGGCAAACCCGACAACGCCTTTTCAACTATTTAAACGTATCAGGGAATCATCAAAAAATGCTACTTCCAAAGATATGTAAGGGACTATTGATGGATTAATACAGGGTTTCCCAAACTGTGGTCCGTGCACCCCTGAGGGTGCGCAGCCTGCCATAAGGGGATGCGGGAGCTGAATTGAGCAATGGTGGATATGTGTTTTTATCCAGCATTAAGGAGCATTAAGTACTTTTCAATTGTATGGTGAATTGTATCCTGGAACGGTCCATCTGAAGTGCAGCTTCCGTAACTCCTAGACTTCATGTAACAATGCAACAATGCAACAGGAGGACAGCATGTTATGACAGCAGAAAAAATGTCAGGTGTATCCATAAAAAAACGGCTGTGCATAATGTGTGGTGATTAATAAATTGACATTCCTTAACCCCTGCAAGGACACTAAAGACTATTAGCCCCTCAAGGAGCACTGTGCCTTATACATTCAAGGGGACTGTCCATGAAGGCCAACAGAATTTCCCCCCCGGAGTACTCCCTGACGCACGTACAGGGGTGGATTGTTCCATGGATCGTGTGCTCTTGTGGTCAAATGGTTATAGACCAGAGGGTTGGGAGTTCGGATCCCACATATCCACCCCCTACCTGACTTCAGGGCTGAAGTGCCCTTTGAGCCAGGCACCTAACCCCACACTGCCAGGGACTGTAACCAATACCCTGTACTTAAAATGACTGTTAGCTGCTTTGGATAAAAAACGGCAGCTAAGTAAGTGTAATGTAATGAACCTTGCCATCTCTGTGTACACATGACCAAACAATTATAACTAGGGCTTCCACTGTGGTCTTCTTGGTTATGCTCAGGATACTTCTGTCTTCATTACCCGGTGAATATTCTTCTTTAATAATAATAATAAAAATTGTATTTGTATAGCACTGTATCATACCAGGGATGCAACTCGAAGTGCTTAACAAATGAGAAAAAAGAACATAATTATTAGAGGTGGATTTAAAAGGAGAGGAATAGAGGAGAGGCAGAGAGGAGAGACAGAGATAGCAGGAAGGCAGAGGAAGAAGAGATAGAAAGAGATCGTAGAGTCATGTTTATACCTGGTAATATGTAGTCAGATATGCTATTGGTCAGATATGCACACACGTCCTCATTTACTAATTCAGTATGAGCTCACCATTTATAAGTGTTTGGGGATGTATGCACAGAGCACACTCTAATGCATGTTACCATAGACCTATCCCAGATGTATAAATATGGGCATTTGATATAGGGCCAGTGTAAGTGGATTAAAAAATGTTGTGACTATGTATGTATGATAATCCATGTTGATGAATGTACAGGCTTTTTCTGAACGGGGAAATAGGGGCGCTCCACCCTCATACCTCCGCGGGTGCACCCTCATACTTCTTTTTTTTTTATATATATAAATTACTTTTTTGAGCGCCCCTGGTAAATTCCCCCCTTCACCCCCCGCAACCTGCCATGATGCTCCCTCATGCCAAAAATTCCTAGAAAAAGCCCTGATATATATGTACCATATACTGTTTGTATATTAAAGTGTAAATCATGCATGCATGCATGAACAAAAAAAAATGTCTTCAACATGAGTACTGTTGTGTAGTGTATTCGTGTATGGTACCTGCAGTGACCGATACAAAATGGTCATAATACCACAACCATGACAAACGGTGACTTTTCTATCAGTCATCGTAGAAGAAAGGGTGTCACCTGTGTCATATGCATGTCTTTACAGTCTCCTAATAGTGTCATGGCAGTCATAGATGAGTCATAATGACATTTTGTCCAGGTCATAAACATTTATGACTCTTGGCATTCGGTGCATAACTGTGCCATGACATTATTATGACACTGTAATGACATGCATATGACAACAAAAACTTGCCCTGTGCATCATCATAGTCTCATACTTAAGATTTTCTTATACTTAAAGTGATGCTGTCCCATTTTTGGAAATAAGCTCATATTACACATCCTCTTGTGATAAATAACTGACTTTTACCCTTCACCTGTACTTTCAATCGTTCTCTGAGTACGGCAGTGCAAATTTTACCTCCAAGCTAGCAATGAACATTGAGTCCTATGAGACCAGCTAGCGGCTAACTGGTCTGATAGTGCAAATGTTGCCTTTAAGCTAGAAGTTAACATTGAGTCCTGCCATACTCGGACAACGATTGAAAGTACAGGAGAAAGGTAAAACTCAATCATTTAACTCAAGGAGAGGTGTAATATGAGCTTATACTTAAGACATGTTAACGTTTTATCTTTTACCTGACAAGTGCCCAGTGACCCTCTGATGAAGACGGAAGTAATACCGTCGACACGTCAGGTAAAAGATAAAACGTTTACATGTCTTGTGTAAAAGAAAATCTTAAGAGCGATTTAAACAGTGAGACATAATGAACGTTATACACATATATATCATAGTCACCTGGTATACACAGGGCACGGGAACAAATCAGTGGCTCACACTACATACTTCATATACTCATGAACAATCATGCACAGAGTAGTAGGCCGAATGGTTTTGATATAAGATGTTTAATACAAATTAAATACAGAGAGGACCGGCTGTCTCCTACAGGTCCCAGAAAAAAGAACACACGCACACACACACACGCACACACACACATGTGGGAGTCCGCCTATGTTGCTAGGGCATTCTTACTCATCCACAGTCCCACAGTTATTCGATGTCTCTTGTTTCCTCGAATCCAGTCAGGAAGTATCAGTGATTCCATATTTTTTTTGTGAATCTCGTCCTGAGTCCAGTGGGTATGAGGCACTTCCGACACAAGGGGGGTTTTACTAAGAACGTGGTTAAGTGATAAACTAGACTTGGGCTGAATCTGAAATGGTGCACTTGTGCACTTTAGTGTTCATGTTTCAGTGCGTATGCCGTATTAGTTACGCACTGAAACACAGTGCCCGAGGTGCACAAGTGTGCCATTTGAGATCCAGCCTTAGTTAACCTACACTGTAGGTTCTACAGGAAGTGGCACGCCTGCTAATAGATATACCTGTAAGCATAATTTAGTTAAGAAAATGAGGACTCCAGGCTCTTCTATTAGATGATTTACCTCTACCACAAGGTTATCATAACCTGGTTTACTACTAAACCGGCTTCTTAGCATACCCCAGGGCAGGTTGACCCTTACTGCTTCAAGGCCAGCATGTGTCTATTATTGATTTATGTTGTTCTCATCACCATTGACGTTGATAAGATGACGTTCAGGATTCAGGTTTTTTTTGTCGTCATTTTTGTTGCTGATGGTTATCATAGTCTCTTGTTTGCTGCTTCGGTCACTGCAGTTTGTGTTTCAGTTGGTTATTTGTTTGTTTGTTTGTTGTTGTCCTTGTTGTCTGTCGTTCTTGTTGTCCATGTCCTTATGAGAGTTTGAGTCCCTGCACGTTGGCCCTGATGCCCAGCATCTGCTTCTCCTGAAGGGCCTTCTCCTGCTTGAAGGCCACCTTGTTGGCCTTCTTCTCCGTACGACGCTCCTGCAAGACACACAGACAGATAGAAAGATAGAGAAGGGTCAGTTTTGTTCACAGACAGACTACGAAATATACACACACACACATGGTTCAAGAATGACAATAAATTCTCTGACTAAGAGACTCCAATTTTAAATCGGAATGCCTTAGTGGATGCACAATACCTTGGACTAGAAAGCACTCAAACCCAAGAAACCAACAAACGATCTGGGTAAGAGCACGCCATACTCTATAAACTTTAAATATACACACAGGTTTTATTTTTTACCGTGGTTTCTCCCTACCCATGTTGAGTCTTTCCTTATTATGCGTGTTTGTACTGTCTAAGCGTTTTTGAGTGTCATGAAAAGCACTATATAAAACCTATAGATGTATTATTCCAAACGAGGTTCTGCATGCATGGGGTCAACATGTCAAAAGGTTTTGATTGCCGAGGTTTGTTTCATCTGACTGGGCCGTTCTCTACACACTATTTGGACAGAGCTCAAGGTACAGTAGGGTATCATTTATTGATCCCGAGGGAAATGAAGGTGTCAAGTAGCATATATATACATACATAAAAACAGAAGAAGACACGAGGACATTACACACAACATTGCACATATAATCGCGCGCGCACGCGCACGCACACGCGCACACACACACACTTTAAAAAACTGGAAGTGTCCAAAGTGTCAAGGTGCCAAAATCACTGTGCAAAGTCTAAGGAAGAGATCCAGTGTCAAGTATCAATTTAAGAGCCGGGAATCCGCAAGTTGTCCACTGTGTGCCCCCTCTCCCAATACTGAAGACATATGCCTGCCTGCCTGCCTGCCTGCCTGCCAGACAGACAGACACAGACACAGACAGACAGACCAGTTTTTCTGTTCCAATATTCCAAAGAATTGCTGACTCTGACACTGTTCTTGACTCATCAAAGACACTGTTCAGGGTTTTTTGCCAACTGCTTATTCAGAACTTGAGAACTTCTCTCACACAAAGACCATTTACTGGTATAATGTAATGGTGATGGTTTGAAGGCCAAAATGAGATTCCGACATGAGTGAACAGACAGTTTCATGACATTCTGAGAGAGAGAGAGCGAGAGAGCGCGAGAGGAGAGCGAGAGAGCGAGAGAGCGCGAGAGCGAGTGTGTGTGGTGTGTGGTGTGAGTGAGTGAGTGAGTGAGTGAGTGAGTGAGTGAGTGAGTGAGTGAGTGAGTGAGTGAGTGAGTGAGTGAGTGAGTGAGTGAGTGAGTGAGTGAGAGACTGACTGTTGGAGCCCCAAGCAAAATGTCTTTTGGGCATCTCAATGGAAGATTAACGCTCTTTGTTTGTCAGATTGTACACCTATGTAAACACTGCAGAACCCATTGAGGCACATGTGTTTGGCTTTGAGGTCATATTTTACAACCCATGTCATTAAAATTAACGGAAGAGCCCACACCTGAAAAAAGGTCAATGCTGTTTGCTATTAAGTTAACAGTACATGTTTTTTTTTTGTCTCATATCAGTTAGCACACAGAGAGTAATGCTGGATCTCAAATAGCACACTTGAGGACTTCCATCACTATGTTTCAGTGCGTAACTAATAAGCCATACGCCAGGGCTATTCAATTAGAATTTAATCTGGGCCACATTTCGAAACCAAGAACTGCAGTCGGGCCGCACATTTTCAGACATCACGACCACTGAAATGACACTTAAAATCAGTAGTCCACAAACAAATTTTAAACATGTTCCTCTAACCTAAAACTTAACCACATTGAATGTGAATGTATAAGACAAGCAGAAGATTCACAAGCAAATAATGTGTTGTATTGCAGTATCAAAACTGAAATGTATACTGCTTCATTTGGGGGCCATGCCTGGGCCGCATGTGAACTGCATCTGGGCCGCATGTGGCCCTCGGGCCTCCAATTGAATAGCCCTGCCATACGCACTGAAACATGGAACACTGAAGTGCAACATTTGAGATCCAACCTCAGTGTCTAACATAGTAAGCCATGTACTATGCCAATGTTACAGTTGAAACCTAATGGCAGAAAAAAAACTGTAAATACCCTGAAGGTGAAATGTTGGGTTCTATTTCGTTCCTTCTGACCGCCAGAGGCGGTGCTTTCAGCACTGAATATTCATCTCACGGATCAGCAGGTCGAGAATTAATATCAACAAAGTAACACGTGACCTGGGTGACGTCACCCGGTGACCCCCGTGTCAGGGGTTAAGACACCGGTGAACCCAGGAAGTGACGTCTTTCATCTTCTCGATTGCAGGTTTCGAGTTAATCGTTTGAGATTTTGGGATTGACCTGACGCTTTGTTCGTTTCGCACCCATAGGGTTGGGGCTGTGGGTTTTCCACCCCCCATGAAACGGCGTTGGTCGCTTTTTCCTTTGAGTATCTCTTTCACATTTACGATGTGTCCGACTCCGACTGAGTGTTATCCGCTCGGTGGAGGAGGGCTGGCTAGGCTACCTAGCCTGCCTAGCCCCTGGCTCGAGGCACTGTTCTCGCCGACTGGAGGCTAATAACTTGTCCTTTCCCGTGGAAGGTAGGCCGTTTTCTGATCATGTATTAACTGCTACCTACCGCGTTATCTTCAGTAGTGTTTCCCGCAACTGGATTTGACGAGCGGTCTCGTGGCGTGATACGCTTTCGAGTTGGGATTAGGTATTAACGCCTGCCTGCCTATGTTGGCCATCGTTTGGGTAAGTGGACTGTCATTTACTGTTTCGATTTATTTTCGCGGTGTTTCTCGCCGCGGAATGTTACTATTACTGGGCGATTGTTGTAACACTCGACGCGAGTATTTACGTTACGGCTTCATTGTTTGTACAGTGTAGCCTGTCTGTACGGTTGCTCCACGGGCCAGTGTGTTTCGCTGTGCCCTTGCACCGTTGGCGTCACGCTGCTCCAGAGATTCAATCTACAATACAATCTCTCTCTCTCTCTGGCTGCACTCTGCTCACCCCGGTTGTTATTCCTGCCGGGTTGTGTTCTTCACTGGTTTATTATTGTCTGTTTTCACCTGGGGTGTCTTCGCCCCAGAAGTGTATATTTGCCTTGCATTTCTATCACTGTGCTACTCCTGTCTGCCCATGATATTGGCTGTGCTTATGGTATGTCCTCTATTGTGAGTCACTGGGTGTACAGCGCCTACCGACTACATTGCAATGTAATGTACTTTACTTTACTTTATTTCTTCAGGACATTGCACATGAATGAACGTATACATACATGTACATATATGTAAATATGGCAGATTGTAGCCCGAGGGCTAATTTCCATCTGGTGTCCAAAATAGGCCGAATCCAAAATGTTAATGTCCATTGTTATTTGCTTGTCAGCTTGGTGTTGCCGCCTGGCTGCTGGCTCCTGTTGGCTACACTTGGGGCGTCCTCGCCCCTTGTGTTTTATATTCGCAGTATTTGCTGGACATTGTAGTGTCATCTCCTACCTGCTGCCAACTTTTTACCTACTATTGG
The DNA here is from genome assembly GCF_034702125.1 of Engraulis encrasicolus. Taxonomy (NCBI): domain Eukaryota; kingdom Metazoa; phylum Chordata; class Actinopteri; order Clupeiformes; family Engraulidae; genus Engraulis; species Engraulis encrasicolus. Next base: position 13,188,509 of record NC_085857.1, read on the forward strand.
ATGCCCTCGCCCTGTGGGTATGTGTTGTTTGTTGTTCCCTTCTGTGTGTTGCAGTGTTCGCTTCCCGACACGGGACCCTCGTCTTGCCTGATTACTGGGTTTCTTCTTGGCTGCCATTGGATGTCCCAGCCCCTTCTGTGTGGTATTCACCAGTTGGCCTGGAGCTCTTGCATCGGCTACCACTGGGGTGTCTTCGCCCTGCTGTGTGTATTGCCTTGTTTACCTGTCGGCCCTGACTGTCCGACTGCTGGCTTCCCTCTCGGCTACCACTGGGGTGTCCTCGCCCTGTGTGCCTGCCTGCCTGACTGATGCATTGTCGTCTAGGCCTCTCCTGCCTGGAGCTGAGATGCCTGCGGCTGAGGTTGACAGATGTGGCCTGTGCTGCTTGCTCAGGTCTGCGTGCGAGAGCACTTACGGCCGGGCTGACGCGATTTGGCCCTCGGCCTACAGTTCCGCTGGCCACTGATAGAGTTGTCGGCCCTGTTTTGCCGGCCTGCAGCCTCTGACACACGGTGACCGTGTTTTCAAATGTGCCCTGCCTGCCAGCGACCTGGACGGTCGCACGCCGCCGCCAAGGCTGTCACCCTCCGCCACCACGGCTGTCGCCCTCCGCCGCCACAGCTGTCGCCCACCGCCGTCACGACTGTCGGCCACCGCCACCACAGCTGTCGCCTGCCGCCGATGCCCGCACCATGCCCTCTGTTCAGGTGACACCGTCACAGCCCAGTTGCATTGCTTGTTGCATTGCATTGGCACTGGGCCCTTTCTGGGTGGGTTGGCCATGGGTGTTTTTCGCCCGATGGCTACATGTGAGTGCCGTACCTGCTACTGCTACAGAGTGGGTTTCTGTCCACAGGTGGCCTCCACCCTGTGGCATGCTTGTTGGTGCCATGGCTACTACAGCTACCACGGCGTGCCGCTGGGCCATACGCACCCTGCCATTCCGGTTTACATGGCTTGCTCGGTTGCTTCGCATGCTTGCATACTTGCTCTCTTGCATGGCTGCATGACTTGCATGAGACCGCATGTGTGCTCCCCGCTCCTCTGCTGGTCTCTACCATTCAGCGTCCTGCGACTGTCTGTCGCTCTCCTGGATACCGCCTGCTGTCGGCTGTTTCATCCATTGGCTTCTTGTGGACGCCCGGAGCACCTCAACCGCCATGACTACTACAGTTGCGCGTGTTGCTCCGCTTCATGCCCCTCTGTGTAGCTTGCTTTTCCCTACCTCACGACTGGTTCTAGTCGTTCTCCTGGGTTTGGCTGACCGTGGGTGTCTCCACCAGTCAGCTCCTTGCATGCACCGTTGGCGTTTCCGCCTGTACGACTGCTGCTGCTCTGGGTGAGTGGTTTCACACCATACCCTGTTTTATGCTCTTTGGCACTCCTGCGGGACTCTGTTGGCCTTGGCCGACTTCACCGTGGAACGTTGTGATTACAGTTGGTGCCTTCGCCTCTTCTGCTGTGGCTTCGGTATGCAAGATATGCTCTGCGTCCTGTTGTCCGCTTTTGCCCACTGTCGTACGTCTGGCATGTCGTCGTCCTCCTGACCTGGTTGAGCCTGGGACTCTTTTGCCCCTTGGCTCGCGGAGTGTGCCGTTGGGCTTAAGCCTGTGTATGTCGGCATTGCTGCCCTGGGTACAGGACCCAGGTGCTTCCTTCATTGTCCTCGACTGTGGCGCGTAGGTCGACTGCTGCACGTCGTCCCCCCGAGCTCTTGGGCTATGCGTGGACTTGCCATGGGCTACTTAAGAGTGCCATTGGTGCCGGCACCACTGCAGCTGCGGCTGCTACTGGTATGTTGGAGCGTTACCGCTCCTTCTCCCATTGTTCTTCATGTTTCCCCACTTCATGTGTGGTATATCCGGGGGTCAGGATGCCACTCTGACTGCTACTACTGTACGGGAGTGACCCCACTCCGGGCTCTCCCTTCGAGTTTTCGGTGGCTTACGACTGTTCGCTCTGTTGGCCTCGCTATGGATGGTCTCACATGAGTGCTCTGGGCACCGGTGGGCGTACACGCCCCTACGACTGTGGATTCTGCATCTGGCTGGTTCAGCTTCATGCTCTGCTGTCTGCTGCAGGAGCATCGCAGTTGGCTTGTCATGGGCATCTGCGCCCTGTGTCGCGCACCTTTCCCGCTGGGCCCAGCTTGTTGACGCTTGGACTGTTTACGCGTCTCTGCTGCAGTGGCTGTACCTACTACTGGTTACCCTGCCTGTCCCGCCTGTCTATACCCATGGCCCCTATGTGGCCTTTACTGGTGTTTGGCTGACCGCGACGCTGTGCGCGATGGGTCGACGATCAGGCATTGGCCGGGCTGCGGGAGGCCTCCATCTATGGCCCTGCCGGGTATTGAACCACTTCTGACCGCCCTCCTTGCCTTGCCGGTCAGGGCGTTGATCTGGCGGGGTGCACTGCCCTGGCCACTTAGACACGTCGCAGATGAGCTCGTCTGCGAGGTCTATGATGCAGCGCTGCGTACGACGTGCATTGGGTTCTTGATGTCCCATGTCTTGTTGGCCTTCTCTCGGCCCCCATGGACCGTTTTGGGACGCCCCCTGTGAGTTCTCTCTGACTCCTGGTTACTGGCATTCGCCTGTCTGGCCTGAGTGCCGGGGCAGAGTCACACAAACCTTGGCCGTGGTACGGTGATTGGTTTGGCTTGCGCGACACCCTTGTCGGGGCCTTGCTGGAAGCAGTCTGCTCTCTTCCGGCGGCCCCTATATGTCCCTTTTGGTCCGTCCGCTTTGGGCAAGCCACGACGCGGCTTTTGTGTCGCACCGGCCGTGCAGCCGATGCTGCATGTGGTTTTGTTTCGCTCACGCTGTTGTTCTCGACCTGGTGCGCTTTGTCCTGTTCTCGACATGCAGACCCCCGGCCTGGTGTCTCTAGGCGTCGATTTCTGCTTATGACCAGCGTACTTGCGGGCATTGGAAGTGGAGGCTCTCCTTCCTTGCTCTCCGCCCCTTCCAGGTGTTGGGCATGCCGACCTCGGCATCCCACGTTGTCCCTCTTGGCCTCCGCTTGCTGAGGCCTCTTTGGGTTGGATATGCCGTTATGGCCCCTGCCAGGTCCTACTGTCGCTGACTGCTCTACATTGCGTCTGGCTACCATGTCCGCCTTCGACCCTGGAGGTGGAACTCGCGTCTGTTCCGCTCTGCCCTTGCGCCGTGGAGTCATGCCCACTGCTGCTGCCCTTGCGCGGTGCGGTCGTGCCCACTGCTGCTGCCCTTGCACGGTGCGGTCGTGCCCACTGCTGCTGCCCTGGACGGTTGGTCTGCGGTGGCAGTCCAACACTGCCTGCGACCTGTGGGCCCCCTGATGATGGCCGTGCCTTGGATGAATGTAGGGACTGGCCATCCTGATTGCCCTCAGACGCTCTCTGGCCTGTCTTGCGGTCTTGTGTGGAGCGGGCGGCTCATCTATCATGTGCGCCGCCTTGAGTCCTTGCCCTCTCTGGGCCTGTTACAGCGGCTGCTTTCAGAGGCCGACACTTGTCTGATGGGCATGGGAGCAACTTCCTTATGGGCGTCCAGTGCCCTGTTGTTGACCTTTTCCGTGGTTCGCCTCTTCCATTGTGGCTCCTCCCGTTTGTGGCACCGGGTGGTATGGTACCGCTACGGGGTGGCACAGGTGTCCCCGTCAACTGCTATGCTAACTACTTACTTGCTGCCCCTGTGGTTCTCACTCAGGGAGCTCGTGGATCCTTTGGGCCAGGTTACACTGGCTTCCATGTGGCCGTTGGTACGTGCAAGGACGTGTACGGCACGGCCTCCTCGGCATCAGGCTGCACCATTGCCTGGTTTTCTTAATGTTGCCCCACATGTTACTGTGGTGCTGGCGGTGGCTTCAGGCCGTCTCAGTAGTACTGACGACGGGTAGGCACTCCTCATGACTTTGTTGGTATTGGTCATCCAGTGCTGAAAGCACCGCCTCTGGCGGTCAGAAATAACGAAATAGAACGAAGGTTATGTATATAACCACGGTTCTATGAGTTCCGGATGACCGCCAGAGCTTGGCAGTCACTCGGAGTGTGTTCGAGAAGATTTGCCAAGACGTCACTTCCTGGGTTCACCGGTGTCTTAACCCCTGACACGGGGGTCACCGGGGGACGTCACCCAGGTCACGTGTTACTTTGTTGATATTAATTCTCGACCTGCTGATCCGTGAGATGAATATTCAGTGCTGAAAGCACCGCCTCTGGCGGTCATCCGGAACTCATAGAACCGTGGTTATATACATAACCTTCGTTTCATTTCTCCTACAACGGAAAGCTATTGGGAGGTTTGCTTTTTTTTTACCCCAATGCCCTAACGTGCCCTGATGTTAACTAAAACAAACAAACACACATACAAACACACACAAACACACGCGCACACACACTCACTCACTCTTTAGTGAACTCTTGGCTTGAGGCCTGGCTCGACTACTACTTCCCAGAACGGCGCCCCTCAAAACACCTGCTGGGTTGTCACACACACACGCACACACGCACGCACACACGCACACACACTCTTTAGTGAGAGTGATGTGCCAACTCTTGGCTTGAGGCCTGGCTTGACTACTACTTCCCAGAACGCCGCCCCCTCAAAACACCTGCAGCGACGTGTGTACGACACACACAAAAGGGCAAATGACTACGGAAGATGCCTGTGTGTGTGTGTGTGTGTGTGTGTGTGTGCGTGTGTGAGGGTGAGTGAGAGAGTGTGTGTGTGTGTGTGTGTGTGTGTGAGAAGGGTGTGTGTGTGTGTGTGTGTGTGTGTGTGTGTGTGTGTGTGAGAAGGGTGTGTGTGTGTGTGTGTGTGTGTGTGTGTGAAGGGGGGGGGGGGGGTGCCTGTATGGGTGTGTGCGTGTGTGAGGGTGTGTGTGAGGTTGGGTGAGTGAGTGTGTGTGTGTGTGTGTGTGTGTGTGTGTGTGTGTGTGTGTGTGTGTGTGTGAGAAGGGTGTGTGTGTGTGTGTGTGTGTGTGTGAAGGGGGGGGGTGCCTTTATGGGTGTGTGTGTGTGTGAGGGTGTGTGTGAGGTTGGGTGAGTGAGTGTGTGTGTGTGTGTGTGTGTGTGTGTGTGTGTGTGTGTGTGTGTGTGTGTGTGCGTGTGTGTGTGTGTGTTTGTGTCTAAGGAGGCTCAGTAGCTAGTGTTCAGTTATCATTTAGGCAGGGAGAGACAAGGCAAGTTCAAAGGACTGGCAAACCTGCCAGCTTTCCACGGCCCAGTTGCCTTTGTGTGTGTGTGTGTGTGTGTGTGTGTGTGTGTGTGTGTGTGTGTGTGTGTGTGTGTGTGTGTGTGAGTGTAGGAGGGCACAATAATGACTGGTAAAGAGGTACTCAGGGCATCAGGGTTCTTCTGGGGATCTCTGCTATTAAGCCTGCCTTTAATGCCCAAAAGAATAGGACAGGAGGAGCATTCACTCAAACAAATAATGTTTTAGAGTGCTGACCAAACTAAACAGAAAAACGGCAAAAAGAAAAAGAAAAGAGAGAGAGAACCCTACCACCAAACCATCAGTGCAATCATCAACCTAAGTATTGATAAACACCGCAGTTTTACAGGGCTCAGTTGCCTGTGGGTGTGTCAGTGTGTGTGTGTATCTGTGTTTGAGTGTGTGTGACTCTGTGTGTGTGTGTGTGTGTGTGTGTGTGTGTGTGTGTGTGTGTGTGTGTGTGTGTGTGTGTGATGTGTGTGTGTGTATCTGTGTTTGAGTGTGTGAGTGTGAGTGTGTGTGTGGCCTTGGTAATACCTGTAGTCGTTAAATCATTATTAGGTGTATGATGACTCTTTTCAGGGTCTCAGCCAAGTAGTGTCTGGGCAGACTGTCTTTCAGCAGTGGCAAAGCCATAAATTAACTACGCACTGCTGTTTAAGTGACATCCGCCTAGTTTTTAGGAACCCATGACGGGACATGATGCAACACACACACACACACACACACACACACACACACACACACGCACACGCACACGCACACGCACACGCACACGCACACACACACACACACACACGCACACACACACACACACACACACTTAAGTGGGTGGAGTTCCCGATTTTTCGGTTGATCAGAAACGATATTTACATTGTTCTTGGCCTGACTAGAAGTAACACAGAAGGTGTTGCGTCACTAGGAGGGTGTGGCCTGAGAAGTTTTTATGGCAAATAGCGCATGGAAGGAAGGGAGAGAGAGTCAGCTTCCTGTCAAATCAGATACAATTTCCTGAGATTACATTTCTAGGTACGGTCAGCGACTATATTGTACTTCCTTCCTCTTAGATTAATATAAAATAAGACTCAGTTCTGGGAAAACTGGGTTGTTATCCCATTAACCAATCGGATATGACCTCTGTGATGACATGACTTCTCCAAATTCTCTCTCTCTCTCTCTCTCTCTCTCTACCTTCCTTCCTCCCTCCATACGCAAGTACTTTCCACATTGTTGTACAAATATTATACTCCTGGGACCTCACGTAGTAAGGCATGCATTTCCTACTTAATCATTGTGAATGTGAAAATCTGAACAAGATACAAATGCACAAAAAAAACCTCAGATGCATTAATCTATGCATAGACAGGTTTTCACAAATATTTTCATGCTATGTCCCATTTCAAAATCAGTGTACATAGACTTTAAAAAAAAAAAAAATTGTAACATTTTTGTACATCTGAGGTTTGCGTGAGAAGTTGTACACCTAGTTTTTTTTTAATCCAAGCTTTCTACATGAGGTCCCTGCTCTTTGCAAAATTTAAAAAAAACATTTTTGTACATCTTAAGTTTGCATGAGAAGTTGTATACCTAGCTTTTTATCATTAGCAAGCTGTCTACAACAGATCCTTGCTCTTTGCAAACTGTGTTGTTTCTTATTACACATTCGGATACGACCTTTGATATAACATATTCTGACGTCTGGTCAGATCTAGACAGAACCCACTCACTTTCACAGCATCTATTCACACCATTTGAGGTTTTTTGACCTATGTCTTGATGTTGTACTTGTTATAATATGGAGCCGTGGGATTTTTTTCTCCTCATCCTTACCTGATGTAAAGTGTACTAGTAATGTTGGGGCGCTTCCCTGGGAAGTTGCCGTTAACCTTAATTTCCCCCCGGGTTTAATTAAAGGGACACTGTGTGAGATTTTTTGTTGTTTATTTCCAGAATTCATGCTGCCCATTCACTAATGTTACATTTTTCATGAATACTTGCCACCAGCATCAAGTATTCAGCAAGTATTCATTATGACTGGAAAAATTGCACTTTTCATACATGAAAAGGGGGATCTTCTCCATGGTCCGCCATTTTAAATTTCCAAAAACAGCCATTTTTAGCTGCAAAAATGGCCGTACTTGGACCATACTAGAAAATATTTGTTTATTACTTAGTAAACGTTCATGTAAAGATCAAATTTGGCAATAGGCAGCCCAGTTTCAATAAGCAGCATAGTTGCAGTACCTTTTTTGACCACTTCCTGCACAGTGTCCCTTTAAGTTACTCATTTATCTACACTACACTCTCTACTCCTCTCCTCATCTTTTGTTTCAAGCAGACACATTTTACATCCCTCTCTTCATCCTTCACTTCTGATTTTGTCATCTTTCTCTACCTCTCTCACACTCTTCCTCTTTCTCTCTCTTGACAGCCCTCTGCCCCCCTCTTCGTCAGAAATGGTATGCCATGGTTTGAAATCCTGGAAATATCTAAGTTACACAACATTATGGAAGTCACACCAACTGTCAACTGTGTGTGTGGCAACAGGGGGAACCTTTCAAACCGAGGAACGATGACCATTACCAATGTAATGTACTCCCGCCACACACGCGCGCACATGCACGCGCACACACACACACACACACACACACACACACACACACACACACACACACACACACACACACACACACACACACACACACACACACACACACACACACACACAGACACACACACACACACACACACACACACACACACACACACACACACACACACACACTCCAATACGGCAGGGGAGGCACGGCCTCACCAGCTCCAGAGAGAATGATGAGATGCAGTTAATGTGAATAATAGTAACAATAACAGCTATTGTTTTCGAGCATCTGCACCATAACTACCATTTGAGCAGTATTTAAACAGTTTCACTCATTTTCAATCATTTCCGTGGCCAAAATCGTAATATTTGCCCATTTCATGTCAAATTGCTCCGAATACGCTGAATTTGGGGCAACTCTGAACTGGCCTCACCCCGGATTGCGCAATCCCTCGTTAACAAAGTTGCGCGCATGCGCCATGTTGCTCGTTCTGTGAACGCAACCTGGTAATATTGTATTAAACGTTTTTATACACTTAATAGAAGTATGTATGGTGTGCCCTCATTTCCTGATATTTTTTAAATATTTTCTACGTGTGATTATCATTTCTTTACTCTGGACGCTTTGGCATAACGCCCACTGAAATATACAATGGTGAGGCGAGCAGTAGCCTGGCCGCAGACTCCTTCTGGTGTTGAGTCTTGCTGGACAGTTACGTCATAGCGAATCTGAAGTTCACAGTACAGTCAGTCGGTGTTGTTGGCTAGCTTGTTCACGTTGACTGCTACAAGTGGATTTCATAACGAAACTAAGAGCATTGTCAAAGTTGGATTTCCAAGGGGAAAATATGTGATAAAGAATGGAGGACCGACAGAGCTGAAGGGTTTTCTACTCAGGTGACCGGTCAGAATAACTACCCGATCATTTCAAAGTGAGTGGTACAACACTGCAGAAAATATTGTTGTTTCCCCTGTGTCTTGTTTGCAACCGGCGAGAATGTGTGGAAGACCATTCGCATGGGATTTTACGACTTAACAATTTACTAAGGACTAAGGAGCCTCACGAAACACAAATCCTCGCGGCTACTCATATTCAATGCCAAATTGCTTTGGACGTTTGGGGCGACGTTTGGGGCTTTGGATGAACAGCACCAGCTAAAGTAACGTTAGCATGCACAACGCCAAAGTGAAGGAAAAGAGCGGCGCATGGACCTGATGCACGAGTTCAGGTAGGACCAATTTCCTATGTGTGTGAAGCCTGTGTTTGTGAGACCCGTGGGGAGGGAGAGAATCCGCCGTGATTCTTGTCCAGTGTGGTAGCTTTTGTTACGGGCACCGGATTCTCAGGTGCCGGTAACTGTTTGTAAAGTTGAGTACAGGGTACCGTTGAGGTAAATCAAATATACCCGTGTAACTACAAGACTCTGATTTAATTCCAAGGTGTAGGCATAACAGAAATGACAGTCCCAAAATATTTGGTGACCATATCGAAGCGTGTGTAATATCTGTTTACTTTGACATTCGCTTCCTGCCACACCTTTGTTCCACATCGCTTGCCGTAGCCTCGTACAAGTAGATGTAGGCCTACATTTGCACGAGAATCCAGTTCGTATCACGAAAGCTATCACACCGGTTTGTTCGCCGTGGTGCTCAGTGGTCTATATGACACCATGTTTTGAATCCTGTGTGTCTTGAGCATCCGCCGTGATGCTCAGTCTACATTGCTGCTGCTGTGTGGTTTATGTGAGATCACTGTTTGAATCCTGTGTGTGTGTGTGTGTGTGAGAGCAGTGGGCTGTGAAGGAGCTTACACTCTCCACTACTCTCCCCTCACCTACCCTCCTCTTCTCCCCTCCTTTTCTCCTCTCCTCTCCTCTCCTCTCCTCTCCTCTCCTTTCCTCTCCTCTCCTCTCCCCTCTTCTCTCCTTTCCTCTCCCCCTCTCCTCTCTTTTCCCATCTCCTCTCCTCTTCTCTCTTCTCCTCTCCCTCTCCTCTCCTCTCCTTGAGCTCCTCTCCTCCTCCTCTCCACTCCTCCTCCTTTCTCCTCTCATCTCTTCTCCTCTCTCTTCTCCTCCCCTCTCCTCCTCTCTCATCTCCTCTCTCCTCTTCTCTCCTCCTCTCCTCTCCCCCCCCTTCTCTCCTCTCCTCTTCTCTCCTCTCCTCTCCACTACTCTCCTCTCCTCTGCTCTGCTGTCCACATTGGTGCTGTGTGGTATATGTGAGACCACTGTTTGAATCCTGTGTGTGTGTGTGTGTGTGTGTGTGTGTGTGTGTGTGTGTGTGTGTGTGTGTGTGTGTGTGTGTGTGTGTGTGTGTGTGTGTGTGTGTGTGTGTGTGTGTGTGTGTGTGTGTGTGTGAGAGAGATCTAATAGCATTTTCTCTGCGGAAATGCAGTAAGCTTATGTCAAAATATGTAGGCCTACCTTATGTTAAGAAAGCTGCTATGACATATGGAACTTGTCGGTAGGCCTATTTGGCAATCATTTATTTGAAAATCTGATATTGAAAAAGTTGCCTCACCAGCCATAAATCCCAGCGCACGTTACTGACACACACACACACACACTTCTACTGACCAGACCATATGAAGGGTGTGAAGAGTTACCAGCTCGGAAGGAGAGAGAGAGAGAGAGAGAGAGAGAGAGAGCGAGAGAGAGCGAGAGAGAGAGAGACAGAGAGAGAAAGAGAGAGAGAGAGAGAGAGAGAGAGAGAGAGAGAGAGAGAGAGAGAGAGAGAGAGACACATAGAGAGAGAGAGAGAGAGAGAGAGAGAGAGAGAGAGAGAGAGAGAGAGAGAGAGAGAGAGAGAGCCCACTTCCTTCCTCTTGCAAAACTCTAACAGCTCTGAGCCAACTGCGTTATTTCCCCCCAATCATCCGCCAGATTTGACCTCTGGCCTGTAGGGATGCACCGACACCGATACTGGCACTTGCCGATACCAGGAACGATATTACACAAAACAATGCAAAATCTTGTCACGTTCTGTGGACTTGAAAGCAGCATGGAAAAAAGTGCCACCTCATACATTTACTAACTTTTAAATCTACATGGAAATGGACAATACAAATATCACAGGTGGAAAAAAACAAGGCCATGCATTTATTTTCATTGTATTTTGGTGGTAAAAGGTATCGGTATCGGTACTCGGTATCGGCAAGTACACACGTTAATGTACTCGTACTTGTATCGGTTTTCAAAAAAGTGGTATCGGTGCATCCCTACTGCCCTGAGATTACATGCTCTGACGTCTGGTCTCAGCCTCTGTCTCTCTCGCGCACAATTTGTATTTCATTCTCACCCTCTTTCACTCACACGTTCTCATCCATCCATCCATCCAAACACCTTCCTCTTCTCCTACTCCTTCCTCTACTCTTTCACACCATTCCTCTTTTCAGTTTCGTCTCGTGTCATTACATTACATCCATCCATCCATCCATCCATCCATCCATCCATCCATCCACCCAGTATGGAATAGCGGCCTACGAGGTGTCCCGATATCATGGGAAATAATGGACGAGGCGGAGCGTTCTAAACAGCCCGACGGCGCAGCTTCACCAAGTCCTTTTTCCCTTGATATCGGGACACCTCGAAGGCCGCTATTCCGCTTATCACCCGGTTACCAGCATTTAAGGATTAATTTATTAATATGTTGATCTAAGGCTTCGTGAGAAAGTAGATTCACCACTGTGCTTGGTACGTTGCTATGGGCACCACTTCCTAATCTAGTGAGACGCGCCTCTATCGGAGGCATGTAAGGACGCGCGCAGAATGTTACGGTGACTTGACAACCAAATACGATAGAATTGACGACTGGGTTTTTGACTTGACAACCAGATGCGATAGAATTAGTAACGGGGTCTTGACTAGACAACCAGATGCGATAGAACTAACGACGCAGTCTTGACTAGACAACCAGATGCGATAGAACTAGTAACGGCACTTCGCCAGAAAGTTAGAAAAGAAGCAACTTGGACGCCCGTACGCCCGCATGACATCATAGGTGTCCTGCTACCGGGGAATAAAGGACACCTGCCCAGCCAATCAGAAGACGTTCCGTCTGCTCACTGGGGTATTAATCTATATATCTCACCCTTGTTCTCATCCATCCACACCTCCATACATCCATCCATCCAAACCTCCATCCATCCCTTCTCTCCACCTCACCTTCCTCTCCTCCTTGATGGCCTGCTTGCGTGCCTTGCACTCCTCCTTGTCCTCCTGGCCCTATGTGTTCCCTCCAGTCTAGTTTATTCTCATCTATTCATTCATCCATCCATCCATCCATCCATCCCTCCATCCATCCACCCATCCCTCCATCCATCCATCCCTGCTCTCTACATCACCTTCCTCTCCTCCTTCATGGCCTGCTTGCCTGCTGTCTTTCACAGCATTTCTCTTTTCAATTTAATCTCATCCATCAGCCATCCCTCCATCCATCCATCCATCCATCCATGTATCCATCCATCCATCCCTCCCTCCCTCGCTCGCTCGCTGCTCTCCACCTCACCTTTCTCTCCTCTTTGATGGCCTGCTTGCGTGCCTTGCGCTCCTCCTTGTCCTCCTGGCGCACTCGCGGCTGAGTCGCGGCGCGGGGCAGGTCCGAGTCGTTGATGCGCTCCATGCGTTCCACCTGCTTGGCGGTGGGGCCCCGGCGAGGCAGCACATCCAGGGGGATCCCCGTCTTGCCGGACACGCGGACTGCCGCCCCCTTCGACTGCTGCAGACAGACACACAGACATAGAGGGAGGAATACACATCAACACAGGGACATGAACACATACAGTGCCCTCCATTATTATTGGCACCCCTGGTTGAGATGTGTTTTTTAGCTTCCAATTATTATTATTTTTCTCTAAATAATATGGGACCTTAATGGAAAAAAAGAGAAAAATCCAACCTTCAATACAAGTGCATTTATTCAGTGGGGAAAAAATCCCACATAAAGAAATAATTATTTGACATCAAATAATGTGTGTCACAATTATTAGCACCCCTGTTGTTAATATTTTGTACAACCCCCTTTTGCCAACAAAACAGCACCTAATCTTCTCCTATAATGTTTCACAAGATGGGAAAAGACAGAAAGAGGGATCTTCAGCCATTCCTCTTTGCAGAATCTCTCTAAATCATCCAGAGACCTGGGTCCTCTCCTCTGTACTCTCCTCTTCAGCTCACCCCACAGGTTCTCAATGGGGTTTAGGTCTGGGGACTGAGATGGCCATGGGAGGAGCTTGATTTTGTGTCTGGTTAACCATTTCTGTGTAGATTTGGCCATATGTTTAGGGTCATTGTCTTGCTGAAAGACCCAGTGACGACCCATCTTCAGCTTTTTGGCAGAGGGCAACAGATTTTGATTTAAAATGTCCTGGTATTTCAAAGCATTCATGATGCCATGCACCCTAACAAGCTTCCCAGGGCCTTTGGAAGCGAAACAGCCCCACAGCATCACTGACCCACCCCCATACTTCACAGTGGGTATGAGGTGCTTTTCAGCATGCGCATCTTTCGTTGCACGCCAGACCCACTTAGAGTGTTTGTTGCCAAAAAGCTCAATCTTGGTCTCATCTGACCAAAGCACACGGTCCCAGTTGAAGCCCCAATACCGCTGGGCGAACTCCAGACGTTTGCGTTTATGATTGTGGGTGAGGAAAGGTTTTCTCCGTGCATGCCTCCCAAACAGCTTGTTGGCGTGTAGACAGCGCCTGATGGTTGATTTGGAGACTTTGTGACCCCAGGATGCTACCATTTGTTGTAATTCTGTAACAGTGAGCTTTGGAGATATTTTGATTTCTCTTACCATCCTCCTCACTGTGCGTGGTGGCAAAATAAACTTGGGTCCTCGTCCAGGCTTGTTTACCACTGTTCCAGTTGTTTTGAACTTCTTAATTATTCCTCTCACAGTAGATATGGGCAGCTGCAGTTGAGTGGCAATCTTCTTGTAGCCTCTGCCTGACCTGTGAAGGTCGACGCACATCTGCCTCACTTGTATGCTGTGTTCCTTTGTCTTTCCCATGTTTAAGAGTGGATAAGAGAAATGGCCTCGGTGTCACGTCATATTTATACCCCAGGGAAACAGGAAGTGATGAATTACTAATTAAATGTTCCTACATACTCTGGTAAACTTTGTAAACTACTGTAGAAATGACAGAAATGCTTCAATTATATTTATTTCCTGGGAATTGTTAAGGGTGCCAATAATTGTGGAACAGGTGATTTAATGAAAAATAATTATTTTTTAGTCAGGGATTTTTTTTTATTTTCCTACAATTCATTTGAGTTGAAGGCTACATTTTCCTAAAATTTTCAGTGTGACAGTATTCTTCTGCAATAAACACTGAATTTATTTTAAGGCTTTTAACACATCTCAACCAGGGGTGCCAATAATTATGGAGGGCACTGTATATCCACGAGTCCAGGGGGATAATGGCCTTGCAGGACACATGGATGGACTTTCTCTGATGCAAGAAATACACAAAATAGATAGAAAGATGCACATATTATGGATCATTTTATATTATATTATCAATCATTTTTAAGAATTTGCATTCCTGTACAGTGACAAGCCGAAGGGGTGTCGCGTCGGTAACTCTGGTTCTAAGGGCTGCATAGGTTCCCAAACGATTAACCACATCAGCAAGGAGTGGAACTCGCACACCGATAGCCGATGCATTCCTTTCATTCACTTCTTTATTTCTTTAAATATATATTTTTAGGGCTTTTTATACCTCCATCCTTAACAGTGGAGGAGAGACAGGAAACGAGTGAGGGGAGAGAGAGATGGGGAAGGATCTGCAAATGACCCGGGCAAGAATCGAACCCAGGTCGCCGGCACAGCAACCCAGTGCCCCACCGCTAGGCCACGGCAGGGTCAATACTTTTTGTATCGCTTTACACATAAAGTACTAAAAGTGCTACCCAGAAGTGCAAAACGTTTTCGGTCACCAGACCTTCCTCATTCCTGTGCAGAGCAGGGCTCGAAATTAACGGTGTCCCGACGTCCCGGGGACCATAAAAAATGTTGTGGGGACACAAAGTTATCATTTCTGGGACAATGCCGGGACCGTCCAAAAATATAAATGAAAAGATTCAAAAAGTAGGCTATTATATTTGCAAAGCCATCACACTGGGACATTAGCCTAACTCAACACCAACCATCAGCGAAAATAGCAACAGAAAACTTTCCTATAAACGTCCGCATTGTGTTCTAGAATGTTGATTAAGATTTCGCAGCTGCGACTGCAAGCGCGTGTTTCTTCGGACTGCTGCTGAGAGGTTGTCCCGTTGGTTATGCCATTTCACCCTGAACTAGAAATGCTCTCAGAGAAAACGGGCTCTGGATTGTTGATTTTTCAAGCCAACAAGGATATAATGCAGTAGACATGGTTAAGCTGTGAGAGGAATGGAGTTCGGTTTTGCTAATATTTCAGGTAAGCAAAGCAACAGCCCCAAACAATGCGCAGTTGTCTGTGGCCACCTGTCGCGTGCTATCTGCCCAAAACACCAGAAACGCGAGCTGGCTCTAAAGTAGATTAACCCTCATTCATACATATCAGAAACTGCCTGTAAATTACTTTCCATTAACAAAGGGAAACGGCAAGCAAGCTAACAGAGGTAGTTGTTAGCCAAGAACGTCAAGTAGTTTCATTCAAATGTGGCTGGAAATGAAGGCGCTATATTCTGAACATTGTCATACAAACGCAGTTATTTAATTAATGTTGAAGTAGGCTATCCGTGTTATTGTTTCTGTGCTGGTAAAAGCAGAAATGCCTATTAGCCAAGGTCTAATTGAAAAGGGAAAAAGTCCACCTTGACTTCATTGATTACAAGCACGAAGAACGCGCTTCAATTTTACAGCATTGCCAGCGCATTTCTCTCCAATCCCTCTCTTTCTCCCCCTCCCCTCCCTCTCCATGCTAGCCTATCCCCCTCTCTTTCTCGAAAGTGAGGTAGGCCTAAGTGTGCGGTCGTAGTTTTTTCTCTTGTGCATTTATTTTTAGGTTAACTTATCAAATTGTCTTGATGTCAATGTCAAGTGAATTTAAAGCGGAAAGGAAACGTCTTGCAATGCGTTGTCATACTCCTAATGCGGCCCCAAAACCTACCGCTTCTTCCACCTAGCCTGATTATCATCGACTTTCACATCTCTTCGAGACTGGCTGAAGCTGTTGCATCACTAGGAGGGCACGGCCTGGCTATCTTCCACCGGCATGCCCATCACAACCAGTGGCCAAAGTCAGACTAGGTTAGACTAGGTTAACTAAAGCTAAACAGACACTGAATTGTTATTGATATGTAGTAGACTAAATGAAAGCTGTTTTTTTTCTGTAGGCTAAATAGGCTACAACAGAGTAACAGGCTGGCTGCAATAGAGTCTACAATAGCCTACATGATGGGTAGGCTATATTGGTGCATAAAGCAATCAGTTTGACAAATATAATGTCATTGAATGCAGATTTCCTCATATCACCATGCTCATATATTCTTGAAAAACGAAATGTGCACGGTTACTCAAGGCATTTTTCTATATAAGGCACAGATGTTCATGATTTAACACACCCTAATTTTTTCTTAAAGACCTGAATTCACAGTTGCACTGCAAAAAAAAAAAAAAAACATAATCACACATGAAATTGAACGTGGACATAATTTACCACTTATTTAGGCGCGAAAAAAATGGGGACACTTCTGGTTACATTCGGGACAATACAAAGTGGAATCCGGGACCATTGCGGGACACAAAGGAAAAAAGTTAATTTCGAGCCCTGGTGCAGAGGAATGTAGTGTGTATGTGGACTGGTTTACATTGGGAGGGTAATATGTTCAGTGTAAAGGACTGTGGCAACTGCTTTACCTTAGGCGGTTCCTCGATGATCTTGGGGCGGTTGTACAGGTTGGAGTACGTGCCTGGGAGAAGGAAACAGCACAACACAGCACAGGTGAGGCAAGAAGGGGAGAATCTCGCAGGTGACAAGACAACGCAGAGTGCGAACTTTGACTGGCAGCAAAATCTCTTTAGTATGCGGACATGTACTGTTTCACAACCATAAGGAAGCAAAAAAAAGTGACAGGTGACAACTGATGGAAATATTGTGTTTCTTGGGAGTTGAAAAAAGGAGTGCAACTCCAGATGAGCAAAAACAGTTGAGGAAATTTGATCTGAAAGCCACGCAGGCACACAAGCAGACCGGCACGCACACACGCACGCAGGTACACGCACGCACACACGCACACAGTAACAGACTCTTGAGAGTTGTATGTGGAACTGATTAAGGAAGGTAGAAAGCACACGATATAGCTATAGTGATACGGAATGATGATATGGCTATGCCTTTCACTTTTTAAATTACAACACCCTTAGCTGATGATTTTATCCAAAGCAGCTTATAGACCCCTTTAGAGTTTGTAAATGGGTATTTTCGCTGCCCACCTCTGACCACTCGGTGAGTTTCATGTCTCTGCAAACGAAAGTTTAATGCCATTTTATGATCGATTGCTTGAGTGCTCCTTGGAGTCAATGTAAAGGTGGGGGGGCTGCAATCTCTGATACCCAAATGCTCCGTTCAGTACCAAATGCCAAAATTGTGATGAGAACATCTCTACTTCACCCCAGAAGTCACACAAACAGGGATTAATGTCTAAAATAGCGAACCACCACTTTAAGTGTCTGCACTGTCACCCAGTATTACATACAGAATCACCACTTCCTATTTTACCCATGCCTGCAGTTCTCTTAAGGAGTATGCCACTATTTTGGGGCTTAATACAGTTAAAATCGTTAGTGGCCGCTGTCGAGATACGGCTCTGAGCACAGCAGACCTTTCTTTCTGAATGGAGTCTGCACTCCTCCTAGAGTGCAGTACCACCCAGAAAAGTGGAGTCTCTCGTACAATATCTTTAGTGTGCTTGAGTCAACGATGCGCATGCATTCATGAGGACGTCGACTCTGAACGGGTCTATAAGGTAATACAGTTTATTGCAGGGGTCAGGAACCTTTTTGGTGGAGAGAGCCATAAACGCCAATTTTTTAAAAATACATTTTCAGGAGAGCCATGCCATTTTAAAAACACTGAATACAATCAAAATCATGTATTTCAATTAAGTCCAACAATTTAAAGAGTAGGCCTACTGTTAACTTATTGCTTTTATTGATAACAGGTAAGTATAGGATTGCCAACTGTCAACTTCATTATGGCGAGGTCTGGAAAAAAATTGTATTT
Organism: Engraulis encrasicolus; assembly: GCF_034702125.1. Lineage (NCBI taxonomy): Eukaryota > Metazoa > Chordata > Actinopteri > Clupeiformes > Engraulidae > Engraulis > Engraulis encrasicolus. Next base: position 13,206,522 of record NC_085857.1, read on the forward strand.
CTTAGATGTAATTTCCTGCATTTTAACACTTTTTAACCTCCCTTGTCCTGTTTCAACTCAATATGGAACCCGTAATTTTATTTAGAAATACGGGACGATTCTATATTTCAAGGCAACCCTAGATAAGTAAGAGCCACATACAGTTCCCAAAAGAGCCACATGTGGCTCTAGAGCCATAGGTTCCTGACCCCTGGTTTATTGGCTACAGTTCCTGGAGCAGTGTGGTGTTCGGTGCCTTGCTCAAGGGCATGTCAGCCATGGAGAAAGAGAGGAAGGGATTGGTAAGGGTGGGCATTGAACCTGCAACCCTGTGATCTACAGTCCAACTCCCTAACCATTACACCACAGCTCCCACTATGCCTCGATATTAATGAGATTACATTAAACTTAGCTGACACTTTCATCCAAAGCGACTTACAGAGGCATTACAGGGTATTGGTTACAGTCCCTGGAGCAGTGAGGGGATAGGTGGGGCACATCAGCCATGGAGGATGGGAGGAAGGGATTGGCAAGGGTGGGGGATTGAACCTGCAACCCGGTGATCTACACTTCCAACTCCCTAACCACAGTCTACAGGCCCTAACCATTATACCTCCAACTCCTCCCACAGACACTGGCAGCCAACCACATGAGCTAATTTTTTGACTGACAGCGGTTTCCAACAATCAGAGGTTGAGTTGCGCGTTGTGCGTTGTTTCTCGCAGTCAGGAAAAAACTAAAATTTAGAATCCATGTATAATAATTATAACCCCAACAGAAGGCCGAGACAAAAGCAATGTGGATGCCAGAGCAGACTCACTGATGATGGTTTCGCAGTCCCACTTCTCCTGCGGCGCCTCTACCACGATGGTCTCCATCTCCCCCTCTTCCTCCTCCTCGTCCTCGTCTTCCTCGTTCACCGCAGACAGCTCTTTAGGACCCAGGTTGTCCAGCTTCTGACAACTGGAGAACAAAAACATCACAGGGACAAACAAAAAGACCTTCATGTTACATTACATTACACTTTTTATCCAAAGTGACTTACGTTTAATATTTTTCAGGGCATTGGTTATAGTCCCTGGAGCAATGTGGGCTTCAGTGCCTTGCTCAACGGCACTACAGCCATGGATGGAGGTGTAGGGAGAGGTAAGGTGGGAATTGAACCTACAAACATCAGTTTGAAAGACCTTCCTAAGACCTCCCTAAACATTGGGCCACGGCTGCCCCAAATCTAATAGTACACTTATCCATTCGGATATTCGGAGTCTTTCACCATTTCAATACATTGTCTTCCATTTTTTTTGTTATAGTGCAGTTGGCCCATGTTGTCCAGTTTCTGACAACAGGAGCAAAAATAACAATGGGACCAACAACAGGTCCATGGAAACTTCATATTTCATAGGTCATCAACTTCATATTTTTTCGCCAAATCCTACACTACACCAATCCAAACAAACCCAACACACACACACCCAGACACAGTCTTTACTACACCCCATGTGACACACACACACACTTACTCCTGTTCCTTCTGCTTGAAGTAGTCCTTTAGCACCTCCTTCAGTCTCTCGCTGTCTGGGTTGATAAAGCCCTCCAGCTCAGCGTTGTCCAGAGCACCGATCTCGTCATCGTCAAACTGCTCGAAGAACTGAGAGGAAGAACGAGAAAGACACAAAGGAAGAAAAAAAAAAAAACGGTGGTTAGCTCTTTGGTTCTGTCCAAAAATTCATTCATTCAGCTTCTAACTGCTTGAACTGAGACAGAACGCACGCACGCACGCACGCACGCACGCACGCACACACTGTTTCTGTCCCATATATTTATTCATTCAACATCTAACTGCTTGAAGAACAGAGACACAAAACACAGAACCTAAACACGCATGCATGCACGCACACACACACAGACAACAGGATTGTTATTCTCGTTTCTTCTCAGAAATCAACTCAATTAGTTCAAAGTCTCTGTAGCCATTCAGTCTGCCTCTGTGCATCTCTTGCTTATCTCACAGCCCAACTCTGCTTCGGGCTTTAGCTTTTTTTTTTTTTTTTTTTTTTACAATTAAGACCTGGTGGATGAGGGTTTTCACATACAAGGCGCACCTTGTGGGAAACATGTCTTAATAAGCCCCTTAACCTTAGGGGCTATTTTTGAGTGTTTTTGAGGTTTTGCACAATGTCTACTTAAATGGTTCCTGTGCCTGCATACTTTGACCTATCATGAAGTGGCTGGTATCATTTGAAAGAAGAGGCTCTGTAGAATCCACAGGAAGTGACAGGAAGATGTTGTGATGTACTGCCAAGGACTTACAGGGGTTTGAACATCTTTTTTTCTGACAGGCGGTTTTAGAAACTCTTGGAAATTACTACATTTCAACAGTTTAGCTGATACATTTTGCCTTGGAAACAAATTTGATACTTACTCACAGGTCTACAGAAGCTGTTTGTCAAAGTTGATCTTTTTACATCTATATATGACCTTTCTCAAGACAATTATGTGTGGATATGCACATGCGTTTTGCCATATGTTTTATTGTAGACCTTTTGATTAGTCAAAATGCACCCCACAAATAAGGTCTCACTGTTCAAGAACAGTTTGAGCTAGAAGCCTCATGATGGTCTCAAATGAAAGCTTACCCCTTGAGGTGTTCTACAGTCATCCTTTTGGGTAGTATTACAGAGATGTTACTGTACAGTACTGTACGGTACTGTACACTATGTACAGTAAAAACATGGGAAGAAAGGGGCATTCTTGAGCAGATTTGAGATTCCTCTGTCTCTGGGTGTAACACAGAAGAGCTATATGACTCATTTGAAAACGTGGACTCTAGACTATCATTCAGTCTTTGAATGGAGTTTCTAGCTCTTGCTTTGAGGGAGCTGCAGTCATTCAAAGCAAATGAGCCAACACAAAGCTGCGTAAAACAGGACCTGCCTACTTCTCTTCTAAGGCTTGTCTTTCAGGGTAGGAATGTCACAGAGCCACTCCAGTGGTGCCCATGTAATCAGCAGGGTCTGGGGATCATGTGGAATACCATTGATCATATGAAATATATGGAAGTGTAGGCAAAAACAGCACAATTCTTGAGAAAAAAAAACGTGATTGTTTTTCCCACAATAAAGTGGTTTAGTTTGAGTGGAGTTGTACAACTTGTGGTTGAAGTAGAGTAAAAAAAGAATACACTTTCATAAACCTTGGATTGTAACAGACATTTTGAGACCATGATGATAAGGATATGTTCATGTTTGGATGTCCACTCATCCTAGGAAGGTAGGGAGACATCAGGCGGGGGGTGCTTGGGGGGGTCAAATTTGAAAGGTGACATTGTGTAATAAATTGATAATAATGCACATGAAATATGTTCATATCCCTGTATAGCAGTGATAGGTGTGTTCCTGAGATTCTAAGCTTTCCAATGATATATAATGTTCCTGGGTTTATTACACCACCTGGATTTTAAACAATTGCGGAATGAAGATCAAGTTCAAGTTCAAAGTCGTTCGGGTCGCCCCCGGGTCGCCTTACAGTCAAGGGGTTAATAAGTTGCAGATTACATTCTAGTTTAAGAATTTCTTGGAGAGGATGTGATCTGGCTGTTCCAGTCATTGGTAGATCATTGCCATTGTGAAAACAGACTCTGGTAAAATAAACAAAAAAACAGTACTTTTTGGGTCCAGTCCAAAATACTTTGAGGTCATGACGTATGTAATGTGACTCACTGGAGTCAAAACGAAACTTAAGATGGTGCTCAGCACTGCATGAGTGGCTGCCACTGGAGTTCTATGGAGCCAGCAGGCATTTTAACCTTTCACCCAATAATAAAAAGCCTTCTCCACTTACTACTGTTTACTTGGGGACACACTGACTGACTGACTCATTGGCCTAATACTGGAAACCAGCTGGCTGGACATTTCACAGCTTGGGCGTTACTGTACGGTAAGATCTGACTACCTACACATGAAATCAGGCACGCTGGGGTAATCTGGCACCAATATAAAGGGAGAATCACATTTAAAAAGGTCTGAATTATTAGAAAGTCTCAATTATTAAAAAATGTTGTGAATATCAGCGAAAAGCTACATGTTAAAATCTGCAATATTCCCCTCTAAGTTAAGCATTACAATCATGTAGTTCAGGGGTGATAGTGAAAAAAAAATCCTGAGCCTGAACTTTTTTCCTTGCTCTAACGACGCCGACAAGATACTGCATAGTGACATAACGTAGGCCTATTTTGACACATTATTCAAACATTTAATAGCCTGTGTATGACCATTATTCAAGCCTGATAGTAGAAGAAAACCCTGAACCTGTAACACTTTCTGATATAAGATTAACTTAATGGCTAATTATTATCAATGTTTTTATTTTTGCAAACTCTGTCAAGCCTGAAATCAGGCATGGAGCCTGAATACTATCAGCCCTGTGTAGTTACTTCCCTATCCCAGAAGCCCGTGGGAGTTTAATAACTGTACAGTCATTGGTCATTAGTGCTGATCTGGTTCAAAGGTTATGTAAATGATGGTGCTGTAGGACGTCCGACTTGTGGCAACTAGAAACTGGATTTCTACATAGAAGCTACGGGACAGGGTGCCGAGTGGTAGCTACTTGTAAGGAGGCAGTGCCTACATAGAAACCAGGGCTTGACACTGGCACCTGCCAACCAGGCAAATGCTGGTAAAACTTGGCTGTGGCTGGTAACAATTTCAGTGTCACTAGCCAATTTGTCAGGTAGCTTATTCTATGGTATGACATATCACAATAGCGTATATTCTGCACGTTGTCCCTTGTGTATAAATTGTTTGTATTTAAGTTGAAGAAAAAGCTCAGTTACTCAGTTTCTATTTGTTTGTTTTATTTCCATGTAGAAACCCGGCATGCACTCATTTTCTTGCATTAAGCACCTCTTCCTCTGAGGTTAGATGTACAGCATAATTGTGGCTAGTAGAATAGCTGGATGGCTAGCGACTCGGGAAAACCACTAGCCACAGAGGCCGGCAACCGAAAATGTTAATGTCAAGCCCTGATAGAAACTATGGGACTGGGGGTGCATCCCAATATGTGACCTTGCCTCCTCCACTTGCCTCCTCCACTTGCTTCTCGTCATGATGACATCACTGACAACAGCATTATATTTCAATATCTTGCAAAAGCTCAATTGTAAAGTCTTTTTCTCATTTGCAATTGGGATGGTGAATGAAAAACAGTCCCTCAAAAGTTGTTTTGGCGAGGCTGACAGCTGGGAAACTTTATCGTTTTCTCCACGGAGGAGGGGCCAGGAGGCGGGACGAGGAGACAAGCACAAGTGGAGGAGGCAAGGACACATATTGGGATGCACCCAGGGTGCCGAGTGGTAGCTACTGGTAAGGAGGCAGTGCCTAGTGCTACCACAGGTTTCGGATGCAGCCCTAGTACCCAGTGGGCATTTCTCAAAGTGAAGTGTCTTAGACTTGCTAGGACGAGTAACACCCTTTTTTTGCGGATTTCACCAAGGAATATACAATTATTAATTACACTTGGAACAAGTTACTGGATACTCTTTGGTGAAATCCGCGACAAAATGTGTTACTCTTCCTAGCAAGGCAAGGAGACTTCACTTTGAGAAAATCCCAGTGAGCCATGCTGCGCTAATACACTCCTCGTGCGACGGAGGCAAAAATACTGAATCAAACCAAGATAACGCAAAACACGCCGACTCAATGCAAAAGCGTGTGCTCAAGTTGGGTCTCCTAAGGGGGCGTTGTCCCCTACTTCTTCTTCTCTATGAGGCGTTTGCGCAAGACATGCGCTACCGCCATCTACAGCGCTACGATGACTTCATTGATTCTCAACCTCAGGACTCCGAAGGTCTCCTAACCAAAGGTCTCCTAAAGGGGCGTTCACCCGACATAAAGGGGATACCGGAAAAGAAACAAAATGATGCTTCTTGTTAGATCCACCTTCTTTGGTTCAACCCCCTCGGGGCGCCAACCTGTCACCTCATCAACCACATCTCTTCGGCAATGGGAGTCAGAGGGTGTCTTCCGATATGCGACCTTGCGTCCTCCACTTGTGCTTGTGGCCTCGTACCAGGAAGTAATATGTCATGATGACATCACTGGCAACAGCACTATATTTCATTATCTCGCAAAAGCTCAATTGTAAAGTCTTTTTCTCATTTGCAAACTGGATGGTGAATGAAGAATAGTCCCCCAAAAGTTGTTTTGGCTAGGCTGACAGCTGGGAAACTTTATTGTTTTCTGCATGGAGGAGGGGCCAGGAGGCGGGGCGAGGCCACAAGCACAAGTGGAGGACGCAAGGTCGCATATTGGAATGTACCCACAGTACACGCGCACTGAGATTAAGGGCCAGTCCGATAGCCCAACACTACCGCACTGTATTGAGGCTTCGGGAGGGAGGTTTACTAACGCTCCACGCCAAACTCTGCTAGTTAGCCTCCGTTACAATAAAAAATTCCTAGCTCACCTTCTCGAAGCGGTCGTCCAGTAGTGTGAGCTGTTCGTTGCGTCTCATGACTGAGGAGGTGAGGGAGTACTCGGTGAAGCGACTCCTCGTCTCCTCCTTCATGAAGAGGAACTCCCGCCGCCCTTCCTCATCCTCGTTCGAGAAGCCACCCATCGAGTCGCAGTCGCCCTCCTCCTCTTCCTCGCCACTCTCATCTTCATCCGTATCCTCCCATTCATCATCATCATCGTCGCCATCACTTTGAAGCAAACAACAAAGATTATCAGCCTTTTTGTTTTAGTACCATTTCAAGTTATTGTGTAATTTAAATATAACTATACTATTCCAGAACATCAATCGTTTCATCAAAGAAAATCGCACTAGGTTCTAATTGCTTAATGTTCAATTCTACAAAGTTATCACAAATAACCATGCACTATTTCAGATCAAAACCCACTTAGAACAATTGATTTTAGGCACATGGACTTAGTGCAAGGGCAACTGGACGCCTAGGGCCACCTGCAGCCCGCCTCCTTACTCAATGCGGCCTGTAGATAAAACAGTAGGCCTAATTAAAAAAAAATGACGACCATATATTTTTAAAACGAATACTGAATCAATCTGTTGTAATAGTACTGTTGGCCAATTGAGTATTGAGTAGAATAGAATATTCTATTCCTTCCAAACAATATGGGCAGTCAGTGAGCAACCAACAGCACCTCCAACACTGCCTATTGGAGTCAGATCCGTGGTCATGTGACCCTCCGATGGTGGCAATGAAAAAACTTGGCCCTCCTCATCATAAATATTGCCCATCCCTGACTTAGTTTCTTTGAGAAACACTGCAGTATGGGATGGTTTGGTTACAAAGTGGGGCGGAAGCCCACCTAGGGGGGCGCGGAGGTATTGGAGGGGGGGCGCGTGAAGTCATTCTGCTTTGCCATTAAGTCAACACATTCAATTTACATTCACAATATATTCATTAATTTATTCACTAATATTTAGAGAACATCATAGGTAGGCTATATATGTGTATATTAGGCTTTAATAAACTTTACTAAGGCCTATTTATTTGTATTTTCGTAATCATTTTGCTTGAGGGGGGGTGCAGGCAGATACCCTTCCTCTGGAGGGGGGGATGGCAGGAAGAGTTTGAGAAACACTGCCATACTGAAACCAATTTCCACTGGGTCACTGCACTCACCCAGTAGCTTTTGCGGAGTTGGCCTGGACCACAAAGTCATCGTCCAGCATGTTCTCTGGGTCGTCGTAATCAAAGTCTTCGTCCAGAGCGGCCACGATGTCTGGATCCATGTCCAGTCTGGGGCCTGCAGTCGGTGAGACAACACGTATATTAATTTAACTTGATATTTAAATCAAGCATCAATTACACGGTGCTAAACTACTATGTCTATGTCCAGCCTGAGGCATATGGCCTGCGAGATAAACAATTCTCTTCATGAGGCAGAACCAAGAAATGTAGCGTACTTGTGGAATGTAGCAAAATTGCTTGCTTTTAGTAATTTATTGTTTTTATCTTGTGTTTATTCATTTAACTTGATATTTAATCAAACATCAATTAAACAGTGCTAAACTACTATGCTGAAGTCCAGACTGATGTCTATTATTGTCTGTGAGATATGTTTATTAACAGACAATTTGGCATTCATTACACAATACAAAACTTCTATGTCTAAGAACGAATGTTTCTATGTCTCGGCTAAAACGGGCGTATAAGCATGCGTCTTTCAGATTATATGTCGGTGCTAGACCGTCTTTTTTTTATCAGTAATACTAACGACTTGTGTACTGTACTCTACAGAGGCAAAGTGTTGTAACTAGGAGAACTTGAATCTGAGAATAATGCATTAACGAAAGTGAAACGTGAAAGCCCATTGGGAAACTCCAACTCCCATTGTCATTGTGACACAGCACTCCACAGCACACAAGTGAACACAAGTGAACACTGCACACTGCACACAACGAAATTGCATTTATGCCTCACCCGTGCAAGGGGGCAGCCCTCAGTGGCGCCCCATGGGGAGCAGTGCGGTGGGACAATACCATGCTCAGGGTACCTCAGTCATGGAGGAGGATGGGGGAGAGCACTGGTTGATTACTCCCCCCACCAACCTGGCGGGTCGGGAGTCGAACCGGCAACCTCTGGGATGCAAGTCTGACGCCCTAACCGCTCACCCATTAAAAGTTGTAATACCACACAACACCTACCTGAGATGGGTGCAGCCTTGTTGAGGAGCCCGACTTTCTCCTCAAACTCGGAGGCAAACACTGAGGAGGGCAAGTTGATGGATGCAGCCTGAACAGAGGAACAAAGAAACAAAGAAACGGTTTTGGAAACATAATTGTCAATTATGGGTAGGGATGCACCGATACCGATACTGCTCATTATACTCGTACTCGTACTCGTCAAGCACTTGCCGATACCAGCTATGAGTACTACTATTACTCAAAACAATGCAAAATCTTGTCATGTTCTGTGGATTTGAAATCAGCATGGAAAAAAGTGCCACCTCATACATTTACTAACATTTAAATCTACATGGAAATGGACAATAAAAATATCACAGGTGGAAAAAAAAACAAGGCCATGCATTTATTTTCATTGAATTTTGGTGGTAAAAAGTAAAAAGGCAAGTACACACATGAATGTACTCGTACTTGTATCGGTTTTCAAAAAAGTGGTATCAGTGCATCCCTAATTATGGGCAATGCAGCACAGATGTACTGTGTACTGACAGAGTCATTGAACCGGCAATCCAGTTTCAACTTACTGGGATGACTTGGACCTCCATCTCCATCTCCTCACCCTCCTCCTCTTCCTCTTCATCACTGCCCCCCTCTTCAGTGCGCCGGGAGAGGGGGAGGGCGGCCTTGCGGGGGAAGGAGGAGGCCACCAGCTCTGTGGGCTGCTGGGTCTCCCTCAGGTGCTGAAGGTAGTTGTAGTCGTCATCGAAGAACACGCCAAAGTTACGCTGCTCTTCACGACGCTTCTCCACCTCCACCTGGGGAGAAGGAGAAGGGGAGAGAGAGAGAGAGAGAGAGAGAAAAAGAGAAAGAATAGAGTTAGAGAGAGACGGGTAGGAAGAAAAAGAGGGATGGAAGGAGGAAGAGAGAGATGAAAGAAGGGAGATAAAAGGGTGAAAAACGAAAGAGAGAGAGAGAGAGAGAGAGAGAGAGAGAGAGAGAGAGAGAGAGAGAGAGGAGGAGTAAAAAGGAGACAAAAGGGACAAAAGGGACGTCAGGAGAGGGAGAAAGACAGACAGCGATAGGGGAAGTCAGAGTGAGAGGGAGGGGGAAAGGGAGAGATAGGAGGTGGGGAAGACATGTCAATAAAAGTCTAATACTGTGGAATTGCATCTGATGCATCAGTGCGACATTATATGTGTGTGTGTGTGTGTGTGTGTGTGTGTGTGTGTGTGTGTGTGTGTGTGTGTGTGTGTGTGTGTGTGTGTGTGTGTGTGTGTGTGTGTGAATTACATTTTAGTAGTAGCACGCGTCAGGGTGGTGCAACCACAGCTATTGCCACTATTAGTATGGATCATTTTTTTCTCCTTAGTGGATCATCTGAGAAGCATATTCATTGCAGTACATTAATTAATTAATTTATGGGCATTAGCTGTGGTTATACTGTCTGACACCAACTGTGTAAAATTGAAAGAAAAATGTCTGCACACTTAATCCCCTTTGTGTTCTTTTTAATAATAGGCCAAGCTTTCGGTCTACTGACCTTCCTCAGGGCTCAGTCTGTACTGTCTGACACCAAAAAACGTAATTGACCCCCATATGAAGATGAGTGAATGGATGGAGCTCTGCTCTTCCTCTCACCTTATTGGCGGGCAGCAGCACGTGTTGCGGGGCCTTCTCGTCGGCGGCCAGGGGGTCCCTCTGACTCCTGTGCACCAGGTGGAAGGACACCGCATTCTTCTTGTCGATAAACGACTTCTTCTTTCTGTGCGGCTATGGGTGTGACAAGCAATAGGTTGAGAAAGAGATGGTAAGTGACGTGAATGTATGTAGAATACTGTTTGTTGTTCCTATGTGTTGTGAGTGTGTGCGTGCCGTGTGAATTACAAGTACACTGTGATTGAAGCATCTCACTGATCTGTGCAAAAACAACAGAGTCTTTGAGAGGTTGCGACTGGGAGCGCTGTCATCTTGACCAGAAGACAATAATATTTAGAATGCTGCTGGACACCTTCATCCTAATTTCGCTCAAGATGTAACATCTCTCTCTCTCTCTCTCTCTCTCTCTCTCTCTCCTTTGGAGTCTAAAGACAGGTTACACATCTTCTCAGCAGCACAGCAGCACATCAATACTCTGTCAGCTGTGCCCACAGCATGAACCAGTCTTTCCCTCACTACACGGAGGCAACTGGGATGAATGAGGGCATCCTTCTCTATTCCCCCAGCAGATATAGGACTCAGTGACACAAGACAGCCACCGCCTTGCCCAGTTGGTGGGGGTACCGGCGCTACCTAGTGTCAATGGTCCCCACATGAGTTAGACCTATGGCCAAGCTGCTTGTGTGCCATGCTGCTACATGCATGCTACCATAACATGGGCATGTTTGCACTCGTGCATAAGATGCAACACGCATGTAAATGCCTTACCGCGTTGATATAATTCGCTCATGTAAAAGTACGCAAATTCCAGGTGTATACATAGCTGTTGTGCCATATTATTGCGCTTCTATAAAGAGGTAACGACGCTTTGCAGGTCGTCGATAGCTTATGCTAGGTCAGTTAAATACCCATAACATAGTAGAGAATACAGGAGGGTAAAGACAGAAATCCTTACCATTTCTGCTCTGAATTAGATTTTTCTCAAAGTAACGATTCTTTTGTCCAAGTATTGAGTAAATATTGTCCTTAACAATCGATGCGATGGCATGAAAATTGCATTTTCTTCACTGTGTACAAAATCCACATGTACGTGCTCATGCGGCCGCCATGTTGGATCTGGGTGACGTTCGAAACCGGATATAGACATTATCGCGAGAATAGGAGCTTCTGCCAGAGAGAATCTCTGCTTCTGCTGCTACCTCTGCAAGATCAGGCTGTGGTTCAGGATGAGTATCTGACCTTTTTGTAATATAATAATAATAATGTTGTTGTTATTATTATAGGCTATTACAAAAAGGTCAGATACTCATCCTGAACCACATACAACAACTACAACAACAACAATAATAATAATAATAATAATAATAATAATAAATAAAAATGGCAATAATATAACATCTTAGTTTTCTTATAATGAGTTCCTTCAAGCCAATCTTTGAGAATCCCATGATGTGACTTGAACTTTCATGGCCCGTTCCTGAATCACTTTGGACAAAGGGGGTTGTGAACTTACCTTATATTTATTTTGGCCTACTAGTTAAGTGAGTGAACAGTCATAAACCTGCAGCTATGGAAGGCTCCAATGCCTGACACAGCAGATGGACACTCTTCCATCTTCCATATTCCATCATCTTCCATGACTGAGGTGTAGGCTTTTGTTCATTAGACCAGGGCTTCCCAAACTTTACCATGGGAAGGACCCCCATAGACCGGTATATTCCAGCCAAGGCCCCCCTCGTGCTACACTATTTTTCTGCCTGGTGGTCAGTCAGTACCACACTGGGATATGAAATAATAGCATAGAATAGTAATGTTCAGAGATACAATAGATTGTAATTATGCAGTTCAGTAAAGAGTATTTTAGGTTTATTTTGGTGTACATTAGATATTCAATTTATTCAAATAATTATTTCCTTTTGCTATGGTTTTTTCTCCCAACCTGCCGCGGCTCCCCTAGCATCCTCTCACGGCCCCCCAGGGGTCCCCGGCCCCCACTTTCAAAACCACTGGGTTAGAGACTGGGCTGGGCTTGGCAAATTCAATTTACGTGGTGTGTGTGCTGCATGTCACAATGACTTGAATGGGACATTCATTTTCACAACATAATAGAAATAGAATAGCATGAAATGACATAAGCCAACACCTTGTGTAAATTATACTCTACTCTATAATTCTCCTGGCAATAGGCTACTGGTGAAGTTACTACTACAGTCTTGTACTCCTCGCACTGAATTAGGGAAAATCGGCTTTTCTTTTTATGCCCCATATCTATGGAATGAGTTGCAGAAGATATTATGTATGGACTCTCTGCCCTCATTAGAGACTTTTAAGAGGGAAATTAATACAGTATACAAAGAGGAGTGTCATTGTTTCTATATGCAGCACATAGGCTACTTTTTATCCCAAAATACGTTTTATGTAAACTTATTCTTCTTAATGTGTTTTTTGTACATTTATTTTCCTTTTTGTCTATGTGTTTGTCTGTGTCTGTAACTATATGTATGCTGCCATTTTGACCAGGACTCCCTGGCAGAAGAGACTGTAGTCTCAATGGGACCATCCTGGCTAAATAAGGGATAAATGAAAAATGAAAATGAGAGCATGTGGAACATGGTCCCCTATGCTTCATGAGGATGTGTTGAGGGTTGCCATGTCGAATCCCACTTCTTCACCAGGGAGAATGTGTGCTGAGGTGAGGAATGCACCTAACCGCACCTCGCTTCATAGGACTGTAACCATTGAGAGTAAATAGAACTATTTCTATTTACTCTCAATGACTGTAACCAATGTCTTGTAATAGCTGTAAGTCGCTATGGATAAAATCCAATTAAGTGCAATGTAATGCAATGTATGTGTTTCATTCTGGTCTCTCTTATGGTATAGGAAAACTGTAGGCCTATGAAGTGCAAACAGAACACAGTGTATGCCACACACCGCTCCTCATCAAGTTTATTTCATAGACATATGATTTCTTTAAGGTTTATTTTTGTTTTGTTCATATGCTCATTTCATTCAATTCTTTATTTTTACACTTTGGGGGAACGACATGTACATTTTTGTCTTCAGGAAATCGTACCCATCAGGACACAAATCGGACATATTATAAGTTGCTGTAAAATGAAGCCTACCTTTTTTTCTGTTTTCATCTTATAAAGCAGATCAAGCAACTCTCAGCAACCCGACAGAACATTTTCTCAAGGTTATCCCCATAACCACATTTATGAGCCTGTATGTTTAAATGGGTTATGCGTGGCGAACAGCGTTTTTTCCCCCCAAATTCACAAGCTAACACCTTTTAATGTATACAAAAAGAAAGGAATGTGAAAAAAAATGTAACTGTAAAATGTGATAATATAATCTACATGTGGTAATGTATCTAGTCAAGAATGACGATCAGTGTAAATCTTTTTTAATTGGCTTTTCAAGCACCATAAGGAAAAGGTGATGGATAAAACTGTATACCATAATTGAGTATGATATGAGAAACATTCATGACAGAGTGTAACATAGTAGGCCTAATTGACATTGGCTACGTTTACATGAAGTTTTAATTTAACTTGTGAGAATGGTCACACCTCTCCTCTGAGCCTGCTGATCGGCACATTGTAAAAGGCAGAGAAACTGTCTCAATGGAGCATGTAACAAGGCATATAAACAAAAACAAAAAAGATACATTGGGGTGGCTATTCCGCTCCTCTATGCCTGCTGATTCAGACATTGTAATAATGATGGAGAAAGTCACAGTAGCGAGTGCTTACAAAGTATACACAAAAAAGGTACATTGTGAGTGTAACAAAGTATAAAGGAAAAAACAAGATGGGACATTGTGAGAAAGGCTACCCTTCTTCTTCTCTAATCCTGCGGATTCACACATTGTTTCCTTGCATGTCCTTGGTGCCATCTCTCTCTCCTGGCGTCAGCATGCCCTTTGCCGCAAGTGTTCAATTCCTCAGACGTTCATCGACAAGAAAAGGAACTAAGGACAAAAGAAAGAAATGGGCAGCTAAAATTAGTATAATTCTGTAAATTAAAAAAACGAACATTTAAAATTCTGTAGGCTAAATTAAAAAATGTAAACACAGACTAACTTGGGACGGATACATGGGAAATTAATAACTTTCATTAAACTAAAAAATGAAAAAAAGAACAAGCGAAAAACAACCAGACGACAGAAAGATTAACAGATATACTGTACAACATACATACTTTGCATTGTTCTAAAGTCGAGACATGGCAGAAAGGAGAACAAGAGTAGGTTTGGCACAGTGTGAATGTGCATACACCCATCACATGAATGTGGCAAGACAAGACTACATCAAAACTCTTTTCCAGCTCTGCAATTGCAATGCAAGAGGCTTGGTGACAGCTTTGGCTGGACCTGAGACAGTCATCTGAAAGGCCTCCCCCAATACAATGTAATGAGGACCCAATTCTGGGACCCCACTCCCTGGGTACATGTCAACTGAGCCCTTTGCACAGAGCATTACTTTTCTATACTCCTATTACCTGCTATCATTTAATAACAGGTAATTATAACAACGGGAAGTATTATTTTTCACTCTCGATACTACAGATAAGATATAATACGTAAACCGGTTAGGTGTGTATGGAAATGAAGTTGTGTGTTTAAAGCTGTGCCAAGTGTTTCCTCATACCTTTGTGTGCTACAGTACACCCAGACGTGAAAGCAGTTGCGTCAATAGTGACTTAATGTCAAATGTCAAATATTTGTATTCTGTTTACTTAATGAATCATATACCGGTACCAATTTTGCACATACAGTGCAGTGTGTGTGTGTGTGTGTGTGTGTGTGTGTGTGTGTGTGTGTGTGTGTGTGTGTGTGTGTGTGTGTGTGTGTGTGTGTGTGTGTGTGTGCATGTCTCACCTGGTGCATATTCATGGTGACTTCTCCTCTTTTATACTTGTCCATGGCCTGGAAGACTCCTGTAAAAAAAAAAAAATGCACACACACGCACCCACACCCACACAGACACCCATGCGCATCCACGCATACACCCACCCACACGCGCACACACAGTGATTTCACAGGTTTTTATATTATTGAATACAGGGATTAAGCATTATACAGTACATTTCCATGTAATAAATCACCCCATTCAAACACGCCTCTCTCTCTTAAGGCTATGCAATGAAAGTATTTCTGTGGAATGGCCCCAATATGAAAAGGCCACCGTAGAAAGAAAATCTAGGATGAATATGTTTGATAGGACACTTGACTGTCACACCCTTATTTTTTCAAGTCTTTCTACTTTCTTTTTGTGGAGTTAGAAACTTGAATTTCAAAATTCACCCTATCCCACAATGGTGAAGAATCTTTTTTTTAAATCCTTGATTCGGATCGTGATCCAGATCACCACAGAAATGTAATCACTGGTTCCTTTTGTCATTCCCAATTAGGGTTTGAGCTAGCTGTTAACAGAGAACTGGTACTGTAGCTCATTTTGATGACATCTCTTATCTTTGTGACCTGTGCTGCACTTCTCTCTCTCTCTCTCTCTCTCTCTCTCTCTCTCTCTCTCTCTCTCTCTCTCTCTCTCTCTCTCTCTCTCTCTCTCTCTCTCTCTCTCTCTCTCTGTCATTAAAAAGTCCCCACCCTGGACCCCTACCAGTTCGCATACAGAGCCAAGCGATCCACGGAGGATGCAATCTGCTCTGCCCTCCATCCAGCCCTCACCCACTTGGACAATAAAGACTCATATGTGAGAATGCTGTTCATTGACTTCAGTTCAGCATTCAATACCATAATACCACAACAACTCATCAGAAAACTGGACAAACTAGGTTTCAGCACCTCCCTCTGCAACTGGCTGCTGGACTTCCTGATGCAAAGACCACAAGCAGTACGGGTAGGGAACAACACCTCAAGCACCCTGACCCTGAGCACGGGGGCTCCGCAAGGTTGTGTTCTCAGCCCCCTGCTGTTCACGCTGCTGACACACGACTGCACAACGACCCACAGCACTAACCATCTAGTGAAGTTTGCGGATGATACAACACTGGTGGGCCTCATCACCAAGGGCGATGAGACTCACTACAGAGAAGAAGTAGACCTGCTGGCCAGATGGTGCAAAGACAACAACCTCCTGCTGAATGTCAACAAGACCAAGGAGATTGTTGTCAACTTCCAAAGGGTCCAAAAACAACTGCCACCACTGACCATCGACGGCTATGCTGTGGAGAGAGTGAGCAGCACCAAGTTCCTTGGAGTGCACATCAGCGACGACCTCTCTTGGACCACCAACACTACATCACTGGCGAAGAAGGCCCATCAGCGTCTCTACTTCCTGCGCAAACTAAAGAAGGCAAGTGCTACACCCTCCATCATGACAACATTCTACAGAGGAACCATAGAGAGCGTCGTGTCCAACTGCATCACAGTGTGGGGAGGAAGCTGCACGGAGAAAAACAGGAAGACACTCCAGCGTGTTGTGAACACAGCGAAGAAGATCATTGGAGTACCACTCCCCTCCCTGCAGGACATTTACACCACACGCCTCACCCGGAAAGCACTGATGATCATCAAAGACACAAGCCAACCTGCACACAAACTGTTCAGCCTCCTGCCCTCTGGAAAGAGGTACAGGCGCCTCCGTTCCCGTACCACCAGGCTGGCGAGCAGCACAATGCACCAAGCGATCAAGATGCTGAACACTCAACCCACTCTCCCTCCACTGTCAGCCTCTAGCCAGCAAGGCCACTGACAACCCCCCCCCCCCCATCCCCCACCACCATATCTGCGACTGAACATTCCACCTGCACTACTATACTTGTGACTGAACTTTCAACCTGCACTAACTCAAAACATGCACACACACACACACACACACACACACACACACACACACACACACACACACACACACACACACACACACACACACACACACACACACACACACACACACACACACACACACACACACACACACACACACAAGCACACTGCACTTTCTGCACTAAACCCAAACATACACACACTGACACACACTGACACACACACACACACACACACACACACACACACACACACACACACACACACACACACACACACACACACACACACACACACAGAGACACACGAACACACACACAGACGCACACCGCACCTTCTACCTGCACTAAACACATACACACACACACACACACACACACACACACACATACACACACACACACACACACACACACACACACACACACACACACACACACACACACACACACACACACACACACACACACACACAGACACACACAGACACACGAACACACACACAGACGCACACCGCACCTTCTACCTGCACTAAACACACACACACACACACACACACACACACACACACACACACACACACACACACACACACACACACACACACACACACACACACACACACACACACACACACACACACACACACACTGCTGCTGGTGTACTTGACAGACCTTTTTAATATTTATTTTTCTTCAAAATGCTACTATTACCATAAGTCCATGTATAAGTACTGTCTATGTCTATACTGTCTATGTCCTTACCTAGATTAGTCTATGTCTGTATGGGAAAGCAAGAAATGTAATTTCAAATTCTTTGTATGACCAGTGCATGTAAAGAAATTGACAATAAAACCTACTTGACTTGACTTGACTTGATAAAAGTCAGAATAGGAAGGGCCTCGTCCAACTGTGTTCTTGTAACCTGAAAATATGACTGTGTTGACTATGGTGTACATGTGACTGTTATCTGTGTGAGCTCCTCCTCTGTGTGAGCTCCTCTCTGCCTCCGCTCTGCCCACACAGACAAGACACAAAAAAGGCCGAAAAGAAAGGGCCTCATCTCATAACTGATCTTTGACGTCATGATGTGTAAGCCTTTCCTTTGTGTTTATATGTCAAAAGTGGAGGAGACGCACTCACATTATCGGCTAATTATTTTCACAGTTCTTGACTGGGTGCTGAGTCCCACATAAAACATATATGAATGAAGGACGTAAAGGACAAGAGGCAAGAGATATAGAAGCATCTCATCATCCACATCCAGATTTAAGAACAACACATACCTACTGACTATCAGACACCTTAACCAACCACAATTTTCCACTCTCTATGCACTTTACCCTTAATGGACTTTATTATCTTAGCATAATCTGTACTGCTGTGTAATGTCTGCCGGGACCCTCTGTTTGTGTCTACCCATTGTTATATGTGTTGTATGTGCTTTGCAGCTGTGTGTCTTGTCCATTGTTTGTAGCATATTTGTTTTGTTTTGATGTTGGGGGATATGCAACAAAAAAATCCTATCAACTTTGTTGACATGGCAAATAAACTCTTGAACTTGACAGGACTCTTCAGACTTTTTCTTGGTTTATTCGCCCACGCACAAAAAATCTGAAGAGTGCTGTCCTTCGCTTCCNTTATTCATTTGTGTTTATATGTGTCACCCACTTGAAGTGTAAAGAGGATGTGGGTCTTGATCAGGGTATTCTGTTCTTTTCAACACCCCCCCCCCCCCTTGACTGCCTCTGTAATAATATACAGGCCACATACAGATACAGGAGAGTCTCCATACTGAAGTGACATTTTTGTGATCTCCTATCTCTGAACTGTATTGTAAAACGAAGCCCTGTAAAGAAAAATGGAGGGCCTCTGCCTCTTCCCGCCTCACAAATGAAAATATTATAGACGTCTAAAGGGCCATTCCACCTCCATTAAACCAGGGCAGGACAGTTCTTATCTGCTTTCCGTGTCTCTGTGCCATATAATAAAAGAAAAAAAGAAAAGTCTCACGCCCAAGCCTGACTTATGGAGTATTCAGTGTTTCTGTGCGTTAGTGACAGTTTGGCGTAGGCCTATATCTGTGTTCAACGCCTCTGTGCCATAAGATGAAACAAAGTAGAGAAAATG
The DNA here is from genome assembly GCF_034702125.1 of Engraulis encrasicolus. NCBI lineage: Eukaryota > Metazoa > Chordata > Actinopteri > Clupeiformes > Engraulidae > Engraulis > Engraulis encrasicolus. The sequence continues at coordinate 13,225,731 of NC_085857.1, forward strand.
AAGAACAAGGGCCATAACAATATCTCTCTCTTTCCTTGTCTTTTCATGCCTGATTGTGAGTTACAGTCACACACAATGCAGTTAAGGTATACACCTTAAAGGGGTATGCCACTATTTTGGGGCTCAATACAGTTAAAATCGTTGGCTGGGGTTTATAAAGGTGGTAAAGTGTCTTATTTTTCATGTAAGCCGTTGTCTTGCTTTAAGACAAGTTAAAAGAGGGAGCATGTCGCTAAGCTAGTGAAAGTCAGTGGATCGGTGTAGCATGATTGACTTTCACTAGCTTAGCTACATACGCCCTCTTTTAACTTGTCTAAAAGCAAGACAACGCTTAACATGAAAAATAAGACACTTTACCACCTTTATAAACCCCAGCCAACGATTTTAACTGTATTACAGTAAGCCCCAAAATAGTGGCATACCCCTTTAAGGAGACACACTTGTCTGTGCTTCTGTGTTATAAATGAAGACATTTGCATGTAAGGATCTACCGTACTTTCAGTGTCTGTGCCATAAAAGTAAGTAGAGAAAAAAAGAAACACACAGTGAGGTCTTTCTCTCTCTCTCTCTCTCTCTCTCTCTCTCTCTCTCTCTCTCTCTCTCTCTCTCTCTCTCTCTCTCTCCATGACCCCCTGAGCTTGACTCATGGGAGAATGCTCTCCAGGCGAAATGCTGCAGGTAAGAGGAGCTTTATCTACCCTCAATACCTCTGTGACATGAAAAGAACAGGAGGAGACAAATGAGGGCCAGGGCCGGCACTAGGCATAGGCACACCAGGCAGTCGCCTAGGGCAATGTTTCCCAACCTTTTTTGTCTTGTGTACCCCCAAGCCTTTTCATTGTGCCATGAGTACCCCCTAAGTCAAGTTCTATATCGCTTTCTCCATCCCAATGTAACTAAGCTCCATATGTTTGTTAAAATTATTTTTTTCCAAGTACCCCCTGCAGTGTGCTCGCGTACCCCTAGTGGTACACGTACCCCTGGTTGGGAAACACTGTCCTAGGGCACCAAATGTCTTGGGGGCGCCAGAAATGCCCAAAATGTCCCACAGAGTTAGAATGTCAAACAAAACAAAACAAAACTCTGCAGCTCCTTAATGTACGCCGTACCTCCTGTGGCACGCTGTAATAGACAGTGAAAGTTAACTACTATAACTTAAGGGGTTAAACTTAACACGTTGATAATGATTATGCATGGACTCGGCGCAGATTAGCTGTGTTCGATCATCAGATGCATGGCGCTATGTTTACAGATGACAATGTCTTTAACGCACAAAAAGGGAAAGGGGTGCGCTCGCCTAGGGCCCCAAGTTGACTAGAACCGGACCTGATGAGGGCCTTGGCTTCCATATTGAGTTATGAGACGTGCTCAAATAAAGGGAAATAAGGGCCTTGTTGTTTTCTTGCGCCCAAGCTTGACTTATACACAACCCTTTTCCCACTGCAGCATGGCATGGCATCATACCAGAGCGTTAAAGGGACACTGTGTGAGATTTTTAGTTGTTTATTTCCAGAATTCATGCTGCCCATTCACTAATGTTACCTTTTTATGAATACTTACCACCAGCATCAAATTCTAAGTATTCATTATGACTGGAAAAATTGCACTTTTCATACATGAAAAGGGGGATCTTCTCCATGGTCCGCCATTTTGAATTTTTAGCTGCAAAAATGACTGTACTTGGACCATACTAGAAAATATTTGTTTATTACTTAGTAAACTTTCATGTAAAGATCAAATTTGGCAATAGGCAGCCCAGTTTCAATGAGCAGCATAGTTGCAGTACCTTGTTTGACCATTTCCTGCACAGTGTCCCTTTAACCCATTGACGCCTAAGGCACCTGCAAAAAAGGGTGCTGAATGCCTGAGCCCTTTTTAAGAAAAGCTGCTCTCAGCCTATAAAAACCTAAATATCTCAGCTTCTGAAGCACATAAAAATATGCACTAAGTTGCATTTAAATGCTAAGATCCTCATCTTTCATTAGAATGTGTTCATTCATCTAAAACAAACAGAGATTTTTAATAGAGGTGTCTCAAATCTCATGAGCCTGAATGT
>NC_085857.1:13230286-13232786 GCF_034702125.1 Engraulis encrasicolus
CTGCCCATATTGTTTGGAAGGAATAGAATACTCTATACTCAATACTCCATTGGCCAACAGTATAATTACAACAGATTGATTCAGTAGTTGTTTTAAAAAATATGGTCATTATTTTCTTAATTAGGCCTACTGTTTTATCTACGGGCCGCATTGAGTGAGGAGGCGGGCCGCATGTGGCCCCCGGGCCTCCAGTTGCCCATCCCTGTTCTAGATAGAGACTGAACTTACGATCCATTTCTTCAGTTTCTCCCAGAAGATCTTGAACTCCTGGAACTCAAGCTGACCTGTGTTGTCCACCTAAAATCACTTTGTATAGGAAAAATTGCTGTTGTTTTTTGTCCTCATTTTCATTCATAGAGTATTTCGTCGTAGAGTATTTGTTTCGTTTTCTCTTTTTTTTTCTTTTTTTTGGGCTTTTCAGCCTTTATTGGTTTTTGTGAGACAGGACAGTGGAGGAGAGACAGGAAGTGAGCTGGGAGAGAGAGATGGGGAAGGACCGGCAAAGGACCCGGACCGGGAATCGAACCCGGGTCAGCCGAGTGGTAAACGTGTGCCCTACCATATCAGCCACGGTAGAGCCTCGTTTTGTTTTCTAAAGGTATGGGGATATGTATCTACTTGCCACATACACAGAGATACTGGGCAACGTAAAGTGAAATAAAGAGACATTATTATGAACAATGGCAGTAAGAGGTATTGGATGCAGCTGGACTGATCAGCTAAGTGTTTCATAAGTAAACAGCGAACCTGATGATGCACTGGGCGAAACGCGTTGTTCGCTCAAAAAAATAAAGTAAGAAAAACAGTAAGCAGTGTGCGGCGTCTTTTGAATTTTGTTCATTGTTCACCTTCTCCTGCCTCACACCTGCACCTGCACTGCTGAGGGCTTGTGCACAAGGACTCTCTTGAACTTTGTTTCATGAATAAATTGACATGTGAGTTTCACCTGCTTGGTTAAAGGTGCATTGTGTAAGATGGTGGCCAGAGTAGGTATTGCAACTCTACTGCTCATTGAGCTCACTGTGCCGCCAATTGCCAAATCTGATCTTTGCATGAATATTTTACAAAATAATAAACTAACATTTACTAGCGTAACAAAAGTACAGTACGCTTTGCAGCTAAAAATGCCCATTTCTGGACCCATTTCAAAATGGCGGACAAGTATAAGATCCTCCTTTTCATGTACTGTATAAAAAGTGCTATTTTAGAATGAATACTGAGAATTTGGTGGCGATGGTATGGTAGGTATTCAGAAACAAAAGGTGGAATTTGTAAATGGGCAGCATGAATTCTGGAAAAAAAACTACACAGTGCACCTTTAAAGGTCAAAGGTCACTGATTTGGCAGCACAGAAGGATACGTCCATGAGGTTGATGATGCTGTGGCAGGTGTTGAGGGTGAGGCCGTCGAACTTGATCTCCCTCCCTGTAGTGGAGCGGAGAGGAGAGGGAGACGGGCAACACAAACACACACACTTGAGATTGAGACATGGCAGAAGAAGAAGAATTGAAACACTTCTTACTTCTACAGTATGTAGCTTCTGCGTGGCTATTGCACAACCATTTTTGACAAACAAGCAAAGCAAATAACTAACTTTTTTTTAACTATTAATAATTTTAAATATGTATAACTATATATGGTTATAGTAAATAGTTACAGTTAACTACTTATATAACTATTTATACAAATATATATTAACTAATATTATTATATGGTTGTGACGCCATCGGTCGAATGCTCCATTCATTTCAACGGGGCTCCCCAACGTTCGCACGTCTGTTATTTTTCGATAACGGACGGGTTGGTCTATAACAGACCGCTGTCAATGGCAACAAGACTTTTCACTGCTAAAGCGACTTTTCAACAAGACTCTAATCAGCTGCTGTGATAGACAACACCTGTTGTCCTGGCTACCTGTTGCCTAGCGGTGTTCCACAACGGCACTGTTTTGTTTTGCGCAGCAACAATCTTAACATTAAATAGGCCTAAAGAAATGTCCCCGCCATGTGTGAATCATTTAAGTATATCCATATAATAAGCGGGTTAACTTTCGGCGAGTCGGTCGCTTTGTGGAATAGCAGCATTTCAGAGAGAACAAGACCCCTCCGCTCCGCGTCGGGGTCTAAAGATTCTCTCTGTCGTGCTGCTATTCCACGGTAGCGACCTTCTCGCCGAACGTTAACCCTTACATAACTATTTCTTTGTATGTGAGCAGTAGGCTACCTAGTGCACTTCTATGGAGCCTTTTCATGATAACATTTTGAACACACAAATAAAAAAAACTAATAAATAAACTTACTTCTGCTGAGGACTCCATTCAGCACTTGCTGCAACTCCTTGGCACTGATGGCCTGGTCCTGAGGAGAGAGAGAGAGAGAGAGAGAGAGAGAGAGAGAGAGAGAGAGAGAGAGAGAGACAGAGAGAGAGAGAGAGATGGGGAAGAGAGAGAGGTAGTTGACACAGCCAGCCAAAAAAGTTTACCTTAATCATTTGGCTTTGA
>NC_085857.1:13237786-13240286 GCF_034702125.1 Engraulis encrasicolus
CTACATCCTCTGATGCACTTACAGTACCCTCCCACCCCCACCCCCACCCCCGTTTTCACAATGGTTATCATGAATAACCTTGATTTTTTATACTATTTATTTTGGAATACTTTTAAACCTCCTGTAAGATAACTCATTGTTTTATAATAAAGTATTCCTAAACATAAAATAAAATCTTTCTCTCTGCATCTCTTCACCTATAAAGTTTCTGCATCCTCCGGCGGTGGATCCTCGTATCCAGTTGCCCTCGAACATGTTCACCTCCCACTTCCTCTTGACGTTGTCCGTCAGGGAGTCGGGCGTGAGGTTGCAGATCTCAATCTTGTCATAGTTGGCCTTGAAGTCATCAAACTCCATCCTGCCAGGAGGAGAGAGAGAGAGATCAAGAGGGAGAGAAAGAAATAATACAGAATGAATGAATACAATATGTCAGTTCAGATTTCAGAGTGAGTTCAGATGCAAAACCCTCTGTGGTAAATTATTTTTTATCATAAATGTATTTCAAATTGCAATTTTGTTTTGTCATTCAACAAGTCAATTAAAATCAATAGTGGGTGAAGTGATTGTGGGGTTTCCTAAAATGATACAGCTTATTTCTGAGCATTCTGAGGGTTTGGGATCTACAGTAAACTCCTCAATGGCTACGGTTACATGATGGTTTTAATTCTGAATTAAATAATTCAGATTTAAATGGTTCCCCTCAAGTTTGCTTTGATCCTTCATGTAATTCAGAATTAAGAGGCGTTCACATAACGTTTTCAAAGCAGAATTAAGCTTTATTCAGAATTAAAGCCATTCAGAATGAAATGTCTCATGTAAACGTAGCAATTGTAGCCTACCTTTGATGGGTTGACAACATGACAGCATTGAGGTCAGGGGGTCCGATCAGAGCCATGAGGAAATATTTGCAAAAAATATTTGTGCAGTATGCGAGAAATTGTACTGTAAATGATTCACATCTTTAGACCCCTGAAGATAACAGTTTAGAAATCTAATGGTAAGAGTTGAAGTGATCCAAACATAGCTGTAATAGTTACACTGACCAGAATTCTCCGTCGTCCTTGGCGTGGCGTAGGATGCGATCCCTGTCCGCCTTGTCAATCATGTTCCACTCCCTGGAGCTGTGGACGACACAGAGACATTACTCAACAATCTCCAAGACTTAAATCCCACAACAAACACAATTTAGTTTCTCAACAATTTCTTACAAGGAGTGACACTGTCCCCCTGTAGTATCTTCCTGGAAATCAAGGATAAATTCACTCCTTACAGATTTTCTCAATTGGTTTTGTACATTTCGCACAACAGAATAATCATTCTCAAAACTTCTTGCTCAGTTGTGACTTCCTGGTGTTACCTGTGCACATGGTCAAATCAGTTTCTCATTGTTTTCGGCATATAGCAAATGCTCTCGTCCACCATGCCATGGCTGTGTACAATTCTCAGTGATTTCGTACATTATCAATTGCTTTTGTCATATCACTCAAAAAGCTTTGTCACTGAATGCATGAAACTATCTCAATCTTATCTGATCAATGTAATATAAAACTGAATTCACAACATTTCCCATCCAATCTAAACAACATTTCGCCTCAGAAAAGATCCTCAAGAGTGTACTATTCAATTGACAACATGAGAAATTGATTTGACTAGCTTGTCCATACACTATGACACAATGACTAACCATTCTGCTGGCGCTGATACGTTCATTGACACAAAAACTTGGTTTTTGAAAGACAAATAAGGGTTTTGAGCAAGAGACTCGGTTTTGCAGGTTATCCACCGTGTTTTGCCATTTGTTAAAGCTGTTATGAGAATGAATATTATGTTTTGCAAATTGCGAGAGAGATTCGAGAAATGTACAAAACCAATTGAGAAATACTGTAAGTCTTAAGTTTTTCTTTTGTGTCAGACATGAAAAAGTTGTATCCTTTACCTGACATGGTTGGAATGTATAACTTCCGTCTTCATCAGAGGGTCACTGGGATGTGGATGCGTGACATGCTTTAAAATCAGCTGATGCTTTAAAGCATGTCACGCAACAATACCATCTATGTGACCCTCTGATGAAGACAGAAATTACACCACTGAAATATGTCAGGTAAAGGATAAAACTTTTACATATCTGAAACAAAACCAAAACTAAAGACTTGATTTAACAGTTATACATAATGAATGTAGGCTAATACATCGTAATAAACTCACTCGTCGCTCCAGCGTCCGTTCCACTCCACCTGGCCCCATGGGTTCCTCACCCGAATCAACTGCACCTTCTGCCCCCTGTAGTTCACCTGTGGAATAACACCACCACACAAGACAGACTGGCCATTTCTCAATTGTTCTAGTAAGCACACTTGGAAGTGTGTCTGCCTAATTAGTCACGCCCAGTGATTGGACACTTCAAAGAGTTCACCAGAGAGTATCCAATCACTGGGAGTGACTAATTAGGCTGACACACTTTCAAGTGTCTGTACACAGTGGGTCTTTCTCAAAACCTAGG
>NC_085857.1:13245286-13287786 GCF_034702125.1 Engraulis encrasicolus
AAACACAGTGAGTTCTGAAGGACACAAGTAAAATAAGAGGTACAGTTTGTTACAATATGAAACACAAAGCGGACAACAGTTTAGGAAATATAGTGTGGTACATTACAATGTGGGTTAGAGCAGGGATGGGCAACTTGTATGAGGAGGAGGGCCAGGTTTTTTCACAGCCACAATCGGAGGGCCACATGACCACAAATCTGACTCTAATTAGCAGAGTTTGAGGTGCTGTCAGTTGCTCACTGACTGCCCATATTGTTTGGAAGGAATAAAATACTCTATACTCAACACTCAATACTGGCCAACAGTATAATTACAACAGATTGATTCAGTAGTTGTTTTACAAAAAATATGGTCATTATTTTCATAGCCCCTTAATGCGCGCCGTACCTCCAGTGGCACGCTGTAATAGTCATTGAAATGTACCTACCATAGCACTACAATACTATGACACAACACAGGCCCTTTAGTAATGCACCACGACTTGGTCATTACCATACTGGTAACAACAAATGTATAAAGCCACGTCTTAAGGGGTTAAATAGGCCTACTGTTTTATCTAAGGGCCACACTGACTGAAGAGACGGGCCGCNTGTGGCCCCCAGGCCTCCAGTTGCCCATCCCTGCTTTAGAGGAAGCTATGAATGGGAAATCATGGCCTAATGGTTATAGGGAGTTGGTCTTTCAATCTGGGAGTTGTAGGGTCGAATCCCATCTGACCTCTCCCTATACCTCCATTCCATGGCTGAAGTGTCCTTGTGCAAGGCACCTAACCCCACTTTGCTCTAGGGACTGTAACCAATACCCTGAAAAATAATAACTGTAAGTCGCTTTGGTTAAAAGCGTTACTGTAACTAAATGTAATGTAATAGAATGTAATAGAAGAGGAGGGCACAACATGGGACAGGGATGTCAAAATCAGGCCCGGGGGCCCAAATTTGGCCCACTGAGTAATTTTATTTGGCCCGCGAGATCATTTCAAATGTGCATTACAGTTGGCCCCCCTACACATTAATGTATTTTTCATATGACTTGGACATGGCATTTTGGGCGTCCCATGCTCATACAAGTGCATCAGTGATGTCTTTCTTTCATTTACAACAGACTATGCAGGCTCATTTGAACTGCAATATCTGCTGGGATTGACTGTAAGCATGTGCGCGCATGCACAATTTCAGTACTTTTTAAGTATTGAGTTCGGCCCGCGACTTCGTCCCAGATTTAGATTTTGGCCCTCTGTGAATTTGAGTTTGACACCCCTGACATAGGACATTTGTGATACTATGGGTTCAGAACGACACAAAGCAAACACGAAATAGCAGATGTTTTGACAACGTGGTGGGACGCAAGTTGAGCACAAATTTGGAGATATGTATCACTGTGGGTTCCGAAGGCCGTATCGTATGGGGAACTTTGAAAAAGCATTTTTTTCTCATTGTGTTCCCAGATGGGAGTGACAGAAATTGCTGCTTTTCTGAGGTGTGGTCACATTCCGAGCATTTCAATTGGAACTGGTCCCATTCAACAAAGGAGTGTGTGACACTGGCTAACACTACAGACACACACACACACACACACACACACACACACACACACACACACACACACACACACACACACACACACACACACACACACACACACACACACACACACACACACACACACACACACACACACACACACACGCACTCAAACATGACATGCACACACACCCTTTGGAATCACTTGAAGTATTCACAACGGTAACGCCCGTAAAAGAAATGCAGACCGACTGACTGATTGGTCAATGAAGTGTCTCAATGCTCTCCCAGACATGTGGCACTTGGTCAGGAAACAGTATTCAGTACAATTTGCAGTGTTAATTTAACCTATTTGTGAACATACATATATGGTCCCACTCGCTTTTGTATTGAATTCAACTCTTTGAGAGTTGAATGAACACTTAGAGAGTGGTAGCCTATTTAACAACATTGTAGAGCACACATGGCTTCACAGTGCTAGTTCAACACTCGACGAGTTAAAATTTAAAACCGATATTGAGTGGGATGATGTGTGCTCAGAATGGCAACATTTACTGTGCAGAGATAGTAGACTGAAAACTCTTAAACTCACACAAACCATGTCATTAGAATTGAAGTTGCTGAGGTTTATTGTTAAAACACGCAGAATAACAGGACAATCAGTTTTCACCAACAACCCAACAGATGATTAATGGTCCTTTATCTCGTGATGTCACACACCTTCGATTCAGCAGGTAGTTGCATCCGCAGTGCCCGATTAAAATGGGAGCCATTTTTAACTGGGGATGGCCATAATGACTAGTCTGTAGATCACTCCGCCTAGGTAATATTGTCCCATAACAACATATCAAAACAAGAGCAAGCATGGGATTCTTGCTCGGGAAGGCTTGCTTTTTCTAACCGTAGTGCAGTGTCCTATTTTACACTGAATTTGCACTGAAATTACACTGAAGATGCACTCTGTGTTTCAACAAGCACGTGTCTCATTTTGTCCCATCAACCCCAGTTAACATGACCCCAGTAATGCCTTACTTACTTACTTACTTACTTACTACTTACTACTTACTACTTTTGTAATGCGTTACTCCCTAACACTGGACATAAACATAGGCCCTAACCCCATTGTTTTCTGTTTTCTGCCTGAAACTGGAACAAAACAGAACTTGCAACAGAATAACCGGTCAAGAGAGACCCATTATCTCTATAATGCAATATGACAACAATCCTATCTCCAATTCCAGTGACACTGAAAGTCACATAGATTTCTTTAAAGGGACACTGTGCAGGAAATGGTCAAAAAAGGTACTGTAACTATGCTGCTCATTGAAATTGGGCTGCCTATTGCCAAATTTGATCTTTACATGAAAGTTTACTACTGTAAGTATTAAACAAATATTTTCTAGTATGGTCCAAGTACAGTCATTTTTGCAGCTAAAAATGTCTATTTTTGGAAATTCAAAATGGCGGACCATGGAGAAGATCATGTATGAAAAGTGCAATCTTTCCAGTCATAATGAATACTTAGAATTTGATGCTGGTGGTAAGTATTCATGAAAAAGGTAACATTAGTGAATGGGCAGCATGAATTCTGGAAATAAACAACTAAAAATCTCACATAGTGTCCCTTTAACTTTAAAAACGCACCTATAACAATCATTAGAATTTTCAGTGTATGAATCTACATTACCATGGCAACAGTGTAGATGTAGCCTATAAATGTACATGTGAAAACAATGTCTGTCTGGCAACTCAAGTTTAAGAATTTAATTGTTAGGCCACTTGTGCTTTTCCATGTGGTCAGCCAAGCATGCACAGGTTGGCATTGCAAGACAAACACGCACACACGCGCGCGCACACACACATGCACGTGCGCACACACACATGCGCGCGCGCAAACACACGCAAGCACGCACAAGCACGCACGCACACGCAAGCACGCACGCACGCGCGAGCACGCACGCACGCAAGCACGCACACGAACGCACGCACACACACACACACACACACACACACACACACACACACACACACACACACACACACACACACACACACACACACACGCACACACACACACACACACACACACACACACACACACACTCTCGCTGCCATTCTTGCCTCTCTCACTGCTCCCACTCGTCAGTAATGAAGGACCTACAGAACTGGTTTCTAAAGCATACAGTACAAATACACACATACCCCACAGCACACCAAGTGGAAAACAGGAACATCAGAAATCATGAATTGCCATTGCCATTGCCATTACTGCCTTTTGAGGTTTTGGGCTGGAGTGAATGGAAAAGTATTGAGTCCACATATGAAGAGTTCAGATGCAAAACCCTCTAACTCTATTTCTGAAGACCTGCACTTTTATATTTTTAGAGAACCTCGTTGTTGGTTTGGTTTACATTTATGTACTTGATAATAATAATACATATAAATAGTTATATTACATAAAAAAATTCAACTTTGATAAGCTTTTTATTAAATAAAAATGAATTAAGATTATTTTCTGAAAAGGCACTTAGGGGGTTTTGCATCTGAACTCTTGACATATTCTTACACCCGATACTACGTATCTCAGTTTACGAGTTTCTTCGGTTGCTCCAGACAAACTGTGTAATTGACAATGAACTCAAGCGACAGAAACTCGTGCAGCATACCAAACCAGAAAGCTTTGCTCCCAAAAACCTGAAGGGCGTTTTCAAACAACAATTAATTTATGACAATGATATTGTCACGTCGATGCCCCTCTGGTCATCCAATGCACTGACTCAGTGGCAGTGAAAGTCTGCTTGTGAGCATGGCTATTGTTGTGTTCAGGTGACAGTGAGTGCCATTAAATAAACTTAACGTGACATTAGCCAATGTGGTGCCTCCTGGCCCCGGGCACTATACCTCGTTGGTGCCCCCTTACCAGAGATTCTTTAAGTATGCCAATGTAATAGGTTGCTATGGGCACCTAACATGACCAGGTTGCGGTCTGCCTAAAGGGGCGTGTCATAATACTCCTAGTATTGAATAGAACAGTCCTTAGGTCTGACTAGGTCTGCCTACAGGGGGATTTTCCAATAATAGAACCCGGAAACAATGGGCTAATGGAACCTCTCTCTCTACTCTCTCTGCCCTTACTAAACAATATTTGTTAAAGGGGTATGCCACTATTTTGGGGCTTAATACAGTTAAAATCGTTGGCCAGGGTTTATATAGGTGGTAAAGTGTCTTATTTTTCATGTAAGCCGTTGTCTTGTTTTAAGACAAGTTAAAAGAGGCAGCATGTCGCTAAGCTAGTGAAAGTCAATGGATCCGTGTAGCATGTAGCAATGCTATATGAATGCATTGACTTTCACTAGCTTAGCGACAAAGCAAGACAACGCTTCACATGAAAAATAAGACACTTTACCACCTTTATAAACCCCAGCCAACGATTGTAACTGTATTGAGCCCCAAAATAGTGGCATACCCCTTTAAGTTGGTGTCTTGTGGTGCCCCTTCACTGGTCAAAAATGGTGGGTGCCCCTGCGCACTGTGCCACTGGCCCTTATGGATAATAATATCCGGCCCTGGTTGGCACCACGTGTGATGGCAAACACATCTTCTCTACCAAACTGAAGACCCCCAGATTTGGGTTTGCATGCCCACAGGACCCCGGTTCGAGTTCGGGGTCATTTCCCGATCCCACCCCGTCTCTCTGTCCCACTCACTTCCTGTCACCATCTCAGACGCTCAGAGGCTCAAAAGCCCCTAAAATATATATATATAAAAAAACTGACTCCTGTGTTCAGGGCCACTGACAGCTTTGGCGGGGCCTGGGACAAGGTCATCTGAAAGCTTGTGAACTGGACTTGAGTCAGACTTGAGTCACAAGTTGATGACTTGAGACTTGACTTGGCAAAATTAGGAATGACTTCTGACTTGACCCGGACTTGTACGCTATTGACTCGAGACTTGACTTAGACTTGACAGTTTTAGCTTGCAATGACTCACAATGTTTCTGTTTACAGGCATATCTGTTCAAAACATAAATAGCGTGACATCATTCAGTGATGTCCTTCAAAAGTTGAAAAAATGGAAAAACAGACATAGGCACTGCCCCATTGCTACCACTGCCACTCGTATTTGTCACATGAAAGTGCAGGGTGTCCCAATATTTTCCAACTCTTCAAGTCCCTTCAAGCTTACTCTGAATCAAAGAGTGGGACCCCCCACAACAAACAGAATTGAGCATGAAAAGAAGTTGCGCTGCCACTTGTCTCGGTTTTCCCCTCATTGTCTCAGCTTCTAATGGTCTGTTTAGGGCAGTGGTTCTCAAACTTTTTCGGATCGAGCACCACTTTGTCCCCCCAAAAATGTTCAGGGACCACCAGTCAACTGAATTCACATTTACGAGCCTGATTTATTGTGGTGAAATGAGACTTCAGCTATGGTTAGCTTTGTAATTATCTTACAAATATTGTCTACTGCTAGCTTGTCTTGGAAAAGTAGAAATCCCCTCGCGGACCACCTGAGCTCTGTCGCGGACCACTAGTGGTCCCCGGACCACACTTTGAGAATCACTGGTTTAGGGGGTGGGATACAGTTTCCCTAGACATTGAATGAAGTGAGCCACTACTTACAAGCCAAGCCAAAGGATCAATTATTACACAAATAAAGCGTTTGGGTTTTTTTGTGAAGCAAAAGTGTCAATCCTAAAAATAAGTTAAGTTGTGAGACAGAGGTCGTTATAGGCAACAACCTCAGTTACACTCGGATACAATACACATCCCGATATAGGGGTCACGATACGATACGTATCTCGATATATATGTGCATCCCGATTCATGGCCTAAGACGATATGTATCCCAATATTGTAGGCCTACTTTGTAGTTTTCATTTGATTTTTTTAAACATATGTACAACCAAATGTTACTTTTCGTTTTTCTGTAGAGCAACAGTTACACTGTAAATAATGCATGTAAAACACTGACATTGACTTCCCCTTGACCTTGACCTTGACCTTGACCTTGACCTCATTATCCTCATAGAGTCTGGGGGTATGCCTTCTTTCTAAATCTCTTTCCTGGTTCAACAGTGTGAGCTGTCATAGAAGAATGCACTGAAGAAGGCAAAGGGCAGTGAACAGAGATAGAGTATGTGGTGTTTTCCGTATCTCTGTGTGTGCTAATATTTAGCCTAGGTCCAGGATAAGTAGTACTTGCAACCAGGGCTTGACACTGGCACCTGCCAACCAGCCAAATGCTGGTAAAACTTTGCAGTGGCTGGTAACAATTTCAGTGTCACTAGCCAATTTGGTAGGTAGTTTATTCTATGGTATGACATATCATTCTGCACTTTGCCCCTTGTGTATCAATTGTTTGTATTTAAGTTCAAGAAAAAGCTAATTTACTCAGTTTCAATTTGTTTGTTTTATTTCCATACAGAAACCCATGCACTCATCTTCTTGCTTTAAGCACCTCATCTTCTGAGGTTAGATATACAGTACCATGATAAAAAATACATTTTAAAAATCTAAAAAATTTGTGGCAAGTAGAATAGCTGGATGGCTTGTGACTCGGGAAAACCACTAGCCACAGTGGCCGGCAGGCGTAAAAGTTAATGTCAAGCCCTGCTTGCAACACAGTAGAGCTACTGAGAATAGAGTAGTCAGCCTAGTTTACAGCTGAGAGTCTGGAGGTTTTTTTTCACATGCAGCACTGAAATGTGAATTTTTCGCAGATCTTCATGGTGCATTTCATTCACTGAGTTGTGCTATGTGGAGGGCAGGGCTCCGGAAGGGGGGGGCAAGCGCTATTCAGGCATACCACTATTCCGACATACCACTATTCCGACATACCGCTATTCTGACATCCGAAATGCCGTAGGGTTAGGGTTAGAGTTAGGGTCAGGGTCAGGGTTAGGCTAGGGTAACTGCATGCACTCTCTTTAAACTGATAAAACCTGAGTAACGTAGCACAAACAACAGACATGGCAGATTTTCGGTGGCGGGAAACGTGCCGGTATACAGACAATAGACATCAGTTTCGGAATAGCGGCATGTCTGAATAGCGCCATGTAACCTCTGTAAGGGCCATCAACTGGGGGCACCAGCAGGGCTGGACTGAGACTACAAAATGGCCCAAAAATGTTTTTTTTGCATAGATCAGCCCCTCACCCCACCCCCATACTACAATTATGATGGGCTCAGTCAATTGTTTAATACACAGATGGGCCTCCGCATGTAATTTGTAGGTTGGTGTCTAAGGGAAATTTGAAACAAACAAAAAAGAAAACAAAAGCATCTCCCCCTCGATGGCTGTCGGCCCACGGGGAGAATGGCCTGTTTGCCAGGTGACCAGTCCAGCCAGGTGACCAGTCCAGCCAGGTGACCAGTCCAGCCAGGGGGCGCTAGTTACTGTGGCATCCCCACCGCGTAGTGCAGTCAGAGATTCTTTAAGTATATAGAGATATGCCAACATAATAGGTTTCTATGGGCACCTAACGCGACCAGGTTCCGGTCTGCCTAAAGGGCGTGTCATAATGCTCCTACAATGAATAGAACAGTCCTTAGGTCTGCCTAGGTCTGCCTAAGGGGGGCCATAATAGAACCAGGAAACAATGGGCCAATGGAACCTCTCTCTCTCTACTCTCTCTGGTGCAGTGGTTCTCAACTGGAACAGTCTTGGGACCCACCATTTTCCACTCTCATTCGGTCGCGACCCAATTTTTTTTTAGCGTTCAAGTCAATTCAATGCAATTCTCAAAATGTAACCAAGACTCGGATGACTGGTTGCACGTTATCTATCTCGCATTGACATTCAGATTGTATGTATGACAACAGATGACACAGAGTTCACTAGCCTATCAAAATAAAAGTTGTAAATTGTTGCAGGGAAATTTGGATTTTTTTTTTTAGAATTACAGGGTTTTTTTTACACCAAGGCTCCGCGACCCACCCATGACCCCTCCGCGACCCACTTTTGGGTCGCGACCCACCAGTTGAGAAACACTGGCGTGGTGCAATGTAATGTAATGTTGTGTACTGTACTGTGCTGTAGTGTGACCTACCTTGGGCCTCTTCCATTCAAAGTTGATGGGCACGCTCTGGCTGTAGAAGAGCGTTGAGTCTACAGCGGGGAAGTCTGGGTCCTCGAAGAGGATGCCCTTCCTCAGGCAATCCTGCCGGATCTCCTCGAAGGAGCGGCCGTCCGACTGCGTGCTCACCGCCTTGGCCTTCTTGCCGGCGCCGCCCGAGAGCGTGGAACTGTAGGGCATCTTGGGTACTGTAGGATGGCGTTCTGACACAAAGAACCGGAGACTTGGGATTGACTGAAGTAAGAAACTGCAGTAACACTTTACTTGACGCCGGCGTCATATGCATGACATAACAGTGCCATAACAGTGTCGTAACGCAGCTATGCATGTGTCATGAACATTAATGTCATACACATTTCATGACTTTGTCATTCATTGCCACAACCGTTATGGTACAGACAGCCCTAACAATGTCAACTTCTCATGACCATGAAACGTTTATGACATTGGCATCATGTTTATGACTTGTCCACGACTGTGTCATGACACTGTTTTGACACTATTATGACACTGTTATGACATACGTACGGTATAATGCAGGCATCAAGAAAAGTGCAACATACAGTCAAAAAGAGCAGTGTCAATTCAACTCTTGGGGAGTCTATTTAACACTTTGTAGAGTGTATTTGGTCCCAGGGTACTCTTTAAGTGTTGAATTAACACTGTATTTTATACTGTGCAGAAACCACTACCTGCAAACTGGCTAAGTGTAGTACAGTAATTTAATGTGCTGTAGTACAATGTAATGGTTACTGTATAGCGTTCTGACACAAAGAACCAAAGACTTATGGAGATGATGATACACAAGGCAACTTTTTGATCAATGTGTCTGCGCAACGATGCTGTAAGATTGTTGTCTGAAACAGGCTTGTACGAAATTCCGAATTGGATGAATTTTAATTCAAAGTAATGCCATAATACCAACACTAGGTGGTGTCATTACCTTGAAATTTCTTTGAATTTAGGCTACACCACCCATCGAAAGTACATAGAACAACACCACCTAGTGTTCATATTATGGCATTACTTCTGAATTCAAATTCATCCAATTCGGAATTTCGTACAAGCCTGGTCTGAACTGTTTAATCACTGTAACACTTTCATAAAGGCAACTTGGATCAGCAGCAGACAACTTTCATTAATCGTTCCATTAGAATATTAGACATTTTGACATATTCCCTCAGAAAATTAAGAGTGAAATTTGTTGTTGCCTAGCAATATTGCTCAAAACGTTGCCCCGTGCATCACTACCTTATAGGCCTAGGTGATGTTCCACGGGGCAAATTTGTGAGCAATGCGTCTGCGCAGCACAACCATGCTGTAAGATTATTGCTTTGATTCTTTATCACTCGTACTCCCTGTTATCAAAGGAACTCAGGTCAGCAGGCAACTTCTCTAACTTTTCCATCAGAACACTCAGAGAGAACCAATCATAATGTTATCCAGCTGCATTGCTCAAAAAGGTACCCTTGTGTGTATCACTTCTACATTCTACATCTACTTCTACATATAGGCCTACTATATCATAGATGTATCCATCAACACTTGTTCCAGGTCATGTTAAGATTGTCTACCTTAACTGACAGAGTATGTTTTTTCTGCATTGGTCTATCCCAACTCACAGAATGTCTTTTTGCACAATTACCTTTTTTACATTTATTATCTCTACTATTTTATTTTATTTTCCCCGCCCTGATGACTATTTATTTGTGTCTTGAAATGTCCATGTGGGCTTTTGTGTATTTGTGTATTTATGTAAGCTACTGGATACCTGAATTCCCCCTGGGGATCAATAAAGTTACTCTTCTCTACTCTACTCCTATCACCATCTTTAGGGTAGCGTGGTGTAGTGTAATGTAATTCAATGAATGACCTACCTTGGTACCTCTTCCACTCAAAAAGTTACCCTGTGTATATCATTACCATTAGGACTTACTTGAGGAACCTGCCCATCTGCCAGCTGAGTGTAATGTCATTCAATGTAATGTACAGACAGTACAGTACGTAGTGTAATGTAATGTTTTTCAATGCAATGAATGACCTACCTTGGAGCCTCTTCCACTCAAAAAGTTGCGTTCAGACGCGGAGAATCCGAATACTGAGGAGTGACCGGAGGGGAAGAGCTACCTGGCTGCCAGCAGCTGACTAACGCGGTGAATGAATGAGGAGTGGAAGAACAGGTGGGGAGAGAGAGAGAGAGAGAGAGAGAGAGAGAGAGAGAGAGAGAGAGAGAGAGAGAGAGAGAGAGAGAGAGCTAGAGAGAGAGAGAGCGAGCTCAACTCACTACGCACTACAGGTATGTTAAAGAGATGGGTGTGTGTGTGGGTAGTGTTTATGACATACCACATACAGTGAAGGTGTGTGTGAAGGTGTGTGTATGTATGAAGGCGTGTGTGTGTTTGCCTGTGCATGTCTGGGGTTTCTATCTCCACCTGTCTGACAGTTATCAGTCACACATACACACACACACACACACACACACACACACACACACACACACACACACACACACACACACACACACACACACACACACATACACACACACACACACACACACAGATATTACAGGGACGTACACAGACACGTTAAGCAGGTAATATGGGCATGGCAGCTGACAGCATGACACACCCACCGTGGCTATGCAAACTGGTTCTCCCGCCCCGGCGAGCCTGGCTGAGACTGCACTACTAGTGCATTGCAGTACATTGGTCAGACACGCAGGCACATACGCACGCACGCATGCACACACACACAGATATAACAGGGACACATCGGTCAGACACGCACGTACGCACGCATGGTCGCAGACACACAGAGCCGCTGAGATCTTTGGCTGGGCCTAGGGCAATCTGAATACATACCTGTACAATGTAATGAGAACCCAATTCTGGGCCCCCTCTCTCACTGGGCTTGGGACAACTGACCCCTCTACCCCTCCCGTCAGCCTCCCTGCACACGCACGCACACACACACGCACGCACACACGCACGCCATCCATCATCAAAGCTACAGCACCGCAGGGCACTCCTGATTAGTACTAGGGCTTGACATTAACTTTTTCGCTTGCCTGCCATGTGGCTAGTGGTTTTCCTGAGTCACTAGCCATCCAGCTATTCTACTAGCCACAATTTTGAAATTATTTTTTTTCTTGATCATGTCACTGTTCATCTAACCTCAGAAGATGAGGTGTTAAATCAATCAGATGAGTGTATAGATTTCTACAGTGAAATAAATTAAACAAGTAGAAACTGAGTAACTGATCTTTTTTCTTGAACTCAAATAGAAACAATTGATGCACAAGGCGTAAAATGCAGAATATATGCTATTCTGATATGTCATACCATTGAATAAGCTACCTGCCAAATTGGCTAGTGGCACTGTAATTGTTACTAGCCACAGCCAAGTTTTACCAGCATTTGGCCGGTTGGCAGGTGCCAGTGTCAAGCCCTGATTAGTACTAGTACAGACCAGACCCTTGAGTGGGAGGGAGAGCATTCTCTCTCTCTCTCTCTCTCTCTCTCTCTCTCTCTCTCTCTTTCTGCAGAGCAAACAGCGAGCAGTTATTCCATGAATGTGTACAGAATGTGTAACCATGGCCCAAAATAGAACTACGTGTCCGGAATTGTTATTGTGTGGGGGGGGGTCCCTGACAATCTCCTTGTACATGGGGCCCAGAGACCATCTTACAGTCCCATAGCTGAGGACCACCAGCCTGGATGGGAGACCTCTCTCTCTCTCTCTCTCTCTCTCTCTCTCTCTCTCTCTCTCTCTCTCTCTCCTGTCTCTGTTTGACCTGAACTACAACTGCATGACAAAAGGTGTTGGAATGTGGCGTTAGTGGACCGTGCTGTGGTGGTGTCCCCAACATGTCATTGGAAGACCTGTCATCAGGGGCACCGCCCCACACGGCCACTCCCAGTCCCAAATGGTCGAGACTCTTTGAGTGGGTGAAAGAACAACAACTTCTCTCTTTTTTCTCTCTCTCTCTCCCCCTCCCTCGTCTTATCGCAACTCCAGCCAGGCTGCCACCTTTTTTTTTTTTTTTAACTAGAAGCACTCAGAGAGTGCAAACCTCTGCCAAGGCCATAAGGTTACTAGTGCCATAACATCTACACGTTGTGGAATCCTATGCCAATAATTATAACTTCGAAATTAAAAAAAAATCCTCCGGATCACCACTAAAATGTAGTTGCTTGTTCATTTCGTCATTTCCCAATAACTACAAAATTTCAGCTAAGTCTGGTCATAACCTTTTGAGTTATCCTGCTGACAGACAAACCAACGCGACCGAAAACATAACCTCCTTGGCGGAGTTAAAGGACATTTTTCTTTTCAATGATCCGCTCTATTGTATTATATACCTCAAATGGTAGAAGGTTTGCAGTTATTCTTCTTCTACCGATTGACAAATGTTATTGACAAAAGTCATGCCAGACTTCTTTCAGTCCGAGTGGAGAGATGTTCTCTTTCTTGCGCTGTACCTTCCTCTTTCTACATTCTCTACCTCCCTTCTTCCCCCTCTTTCTCTCTGTGCATGGCAGTAAGCAAGTGATGAATCTACTGTATGCCTGATAATGTCAGACATTTCAAAGTTGTTTTGACTGTCCAGTAGCAAGATGTTCAATGCATCTCCTCCTGTCTCACACCACCATGTTCAGGACCATGCCAGTGATCTCACAGGAGTCTCTCTCACTCTCCCTTTACCTACTTCTCTGCCGGTCCGCAAGACTTGATCTACAACTGCATGACAAAAGAAAAAAAAAGAAAAACATTGGAATGTGGCATTAATCTTGTGTGTTGTACTGTGCATGTCACTGGAGGATTCATATTTCACATTCCAAGCAGTAGGGCTGCACAATTAATCGAAAAATAATCAAAATCGTGATAAAATAGTGAAATCGAACTCATGATTTTAATCGTGATTTAATCGTGGCAATAGTGACCTACTTTTGAGAGCGTCCTTGAAGCCAGAACATACTGACAGGCTGGTGTTTCTGGACAGAAATCTGTCCACTTAAGTTTCATGCTATTGCTTTTACATAATTATTACAATTCATTTTATTTTGCTCATCCCGTATGTAATTCATTCTTGGTTATATTTCATCTTGTTATAATTTTCAAAAAAATCTGCAAAAATCAATAATCGTGATTAATAATCGTGATTATGATTTTTTCCATAATCGTGCAGCCCTACCAAGCAGTCTATTGGAGCTACATCTATAGAGGTAATCGTTTTATGGGTGAGCGGTTAGGGCGGTTAGGGCGTCAGACTTGCATCCCAGAGGTTGCCGGTTCGACTCCCGACCCGCCAGGTTGGTGGGTGGGAGTAATCAACCAGTGCTCTCCCCCATCCTCCTCCATGACTGAGGTACCCTGAGCATGGTACCGTCCCACCGCACTGCTCCCCATGGGGCGCCACTGAGGGCTGCCCCCTTGCAGGGGTGAGGCATAAATGCAATTTCGTTGTGTGCAGTGTGCAGTGTTCACTTGTGTGCTGTGGAGTGCTGTGTCACAATGACAATGGGAGTTGGAGTTTCCCAATGGGCTTTCACTTTCACTGTTTTATCACTATTAAGCGTGATTTTGATACCAAAAGACAAGTGGCAGACGAGTGCCCTACCAGTTGGCCACGGCAGGGCCTGATTGATATTTTTAAGCTTTTAACTCTAAATAGTACACTTCAAAAGCTGTTTGAAGCGGTTTTAATAAAGAAATTTGCATTAAGTGGTTTCATCTGAAGTGAATCTTAGAGAACACATTTTCCACTCAATCACCTTTCATGACAGTAGAAACTCAAATGTCAGTGTTTCCAATGTCGAACATAGCAACATGGTATCATGACACTGCATAGAAATTTCATACGTCTACTTGAACAATCTGTTCCATGTGCGCACCGCGACTTTGAATTAAGTCGTGCTCTACAACGCCCTGTCCACAATCATCTTTGGCCGGACCCAGGACAAAGTCATCTGAATGGGCCCCCCCGCCCAATACATATAATGTAATGGGAACCCAATTCTGGGCCCCCTCTCTTACTGGGCCCAGGACGGCTGACCACTTTGACACCCACTCCCCTGTCGGATTCCCTGCAACTCATTGCTATAGCCACATTAATGCCACCAAAACTTTCAAATGTTCACTGTACTTTTCAAATCTTTTTATTTTCTCAACGCCATTGCGTCAGTCACACATCATCCTCCTCCTCTCTCCGCTCTTAAATGTAAAAATAACATTTGATATCTATACAATGACGACCACAGAAACAGCGGCCTGGGTATTATTAACAAATAAAGGGAAAAAAAATAAAACACCACAAAAATATATATTTTACAGGTTTTCGACACACACACACAGACAAGAACATTGACAAGGGCTGGGAAAAGTCCGCCCCAGTGGCTTGCTGGTTTGATGCTGTGTGTGTCCAACAGTGCAGAACTGGCCTGAACCCTCGTGCCCCCCCCCTCAATACTGCTGTACAGATGTGGCTGAGGCCTCTCATATAAAATGTTTGTACATGTGGGTGTATGTTTGGAGGTCAATGACGTTTTTAGCACAAGTCAGGGTGGTGTAAGCAACCACAGCTAATGGCACTATTGTATGGATTGAAAGGTTTTTTTGTTTTGTTTCAGTGGATTATATGAGAAGCATATTCATTGCAGTACATTAATTACCAATTGATTTATGGACATTAGCTGTGGTAGTACAACCTGATTTCTGAGCCCAAAAAACGTCATTGACCCATCTATGTATGCATGCTTGTGTGGATCTGGTAGGTTGAGATTTGTTATTTGAATAGCACAGATCTGCTTGATCCACTTGTCAGCCCTTGATACTCAAACAAACCTCAACCATATTCCCCACAGACACAGAAAGAAATACAGGCAAAATGTATTCAATTCCAGTTTCAGTCAGAGAATGTATGGACATACAGCTTCAGAGACGTGTATAGACTTCAGGTGTGTATTAGCTTTTAAGGACCAAAGGCCATCACACATCTTTGATCAGTTTCATTTCACTTGTTCACGTTTGACTTGTTCACCTTTCACACCATGTAGTTGCTAATGTGATTTTGTGTGGAAAAAGGGGCTTTGCATAAAGAATTGTGCGATACAAGTTCAAAGTTCACATTCTAGTGCAACCCAACATTTGTTGTTAACATGTAAAGCCCTTCTCATGATTCCTTATCCAGATATGTCATACTAGTAAACACATGCTAGCAATACGCTATGTGTTCAGCTTAGATTTTCTCCATTCAATTAGCTTAAAGCAACACTGTACCATTTCTGGAAATGAGCTCATTTCACCCCTTTTCCTCAGTTAAATGATTCAGTTTTTCCTTGCTTCTGTTCTTTCAGCCGTTCTCTTAGTCTGGTGATCCTACTTCTAGTTACAAGCTAGTGATTATCACTGCTATATCTTATGGGTCCACCTAGCAACTAGCTGAACCCACAAGATTCCATAATGTATGCTAGCCTGGAGGTAAAATTAGCATTGTCAGACTCAGAGAACAGCTGGAAGTACAGAAGAAAGGGAACATCTGAGTTAGTTAACTTGATAAGGGGAGGTGTAAAATTTGCTTATTTCCAGAAATGGTACAATATTTCTTTAATTGAGCGTGCTTTAATGGCTTTACAGAGCATCGATTGAGTTAAGGCATATCCAATACCATTCATCATTGAGCACTGGCACAATACCGACATTGAGGGGGTAAGTAAAGAGTAAAGAGTTAAGACAACAATGACTTCTTGATCCCGTCCTGCCTTTCTCTGACTGCTGGTAGACAGTGTGTATAACCATAACATGATACATATCACGATGCGCATCAATGTGTATACACATCCAATGACACAGTTGTTCTCCAAAGGGAGAGAATACACTGACTTGTCAGTCCTCATCTGATTCATAATGAAAGGAGGGGTTACACTTT
The DNA here is from genome assembly GCF_034702125.1 of Engraulis encrasicolus. Lineage (NCBI taxonomy): Eukaryota > Metazoa > Chordata > Actinopteri > Clupeiformes > Engraulidae > Engraulis > Engraulis encrasicolus. The sequence goes on from NC_085857.1 coordinate 13,261,812, forward strand.
ACTTCACGACGGTGTCATACCTATGACATAACAGTGTCAAAGCAGTGTCATAAACATAATGTTAATGTCATAAACATGTCATGGCCAATGAAAAGTTGACATAGTTAGGCCCGTCTTTACCATAACGGAATTTCACTTAATGACAAAGCCATAAAATGTTTTAATATTGTTTATGATACATACGTGACTGCAATTATGACAATGTTATGACACTGTTATGTCATACGTATGACACCGTTGTCAAGTAAAGTGTTACCAAAGGAGGGAGGGGTCATATTTGGCTATTTTCCTAATATTCAGCAGTGCCTTATCATTTCCCTTTCATAACCTCTTGTGACTTCAGTTTGTTTAGCCCTCCTGAAACATAGTGAATATTCAACCACTAAACAACCACAGTTAAAGTTGCTGGTCATTTAAGTTCGCATTTCTGTATTTGAGAGACTCGATCTGAGAGAACCGTTTGTTTAGCCCTACATTCGTGATTGAACGAAACATTTTCACACAACATTCAGCCACAGTGAAAGTCTCAGGTCACTGCTTTTCTAGTGTTTGCTTTGCATGAAACAGAATATCAGGATTCGGAAAGAATATTTTGCATGATGAACAGTGACTGGGTCAATGACGCTTTAGTAGTAGCCATGGGTGGTGCAACCACGGCTACTGGAGCACCTAAGTCACGCCCTCTACTTCCTGGTTCATGGGGCAGAGGGAGTCAACAAATAATTACTGGGCTTGAAATTAGTGGTTTTTCAACACCAATCCAAACCTTGGACCTCCACCTATACACCACAAATCCACCACAACTCGCCTCGTTCACTTCCATTCAATTTTTTTGCAACTTACTGTCCCATGAGCCAGGAAGTAGAGGGCGTGACTTAGGTGCCCCATACCACTATTGTATGAATTAAATAGTTCTCTTTGTTTTTTTTTAGTGGATGATCTCGCTGTGGTTGTACCACCTGATGTCTGCTCATGTGACATACATGTGATTTTCATTTTTTTGCAGAATGTGCAAGTTGAAGTCCAGAAGAAGCTACCCAATGCTTCAGAAAATAGTATTGGTTTGTATGAAAGCATACATTTTGTCTTTGAAAATGTTAACTTTATGTCTTTTCTATGGGTACGAGAATCTCTCGCAGCTGAATTCTCCGTTTTCTACTTTAAGCAATTAACACATTGAAAAGGCCACAAATTCAACAGATATAACCAGATTCCCATGTGCAAGGTGTCAATGACAAGCTTGGAATCTGCACAATCATGATCTATGATGATGACCTCCATATGCCCCTTGGCCTTCTTGTGGCAAGTCACATATTCTGTGAACTGTGGAGACAATAAGCGAACGTTCCTGATTTGTTCAACGTTGATAAGTGAAACCTTGGAGACATCTGCTGCATGGCGGCTGATTGGGAGGAGGGAGAGGTCGAACGGATGAGACATTTCAGCTGTAGCCATGGTGACAGAGTTCCCATGGGTCATTTTGCAACCATGTGACATTGAGTTTAGCCCTACATAATGAATGAACAAAACCAATCGTCTTTGAAGTTGAAGTCTCCAGACTTGTCTCCTCAAGTTCAAGTCTTGGGGAGAGAAAAAGAATGAAAAGTTTCTGAAACATTTGGCCACAGTGAAGTTTCCCAAGTGATGGCTAAAGTTGTTGTTGTTCCTTCTTTTTTACAAACAACCAGCCACAATGATGAAAAATGAAGAGCTCACAGCCACAGTTGGAGATGGAGGAGAATGCGATTTCAGAACAAGTGAGCTATGATCCACACTTCCTCAACTAGAGCGCCGTTTCTCCTTTGCCATGCACAGTAGGGTGCATCAAACGCCCCATCTTTTGAAAAGTCTGTTCTGCTTTTGCAGTATTGTTCCTTTGCGTTGTCGTGCCGAAAAGCGAGTCCCTGCCAGAACACGAGTGCCCTCATTGAAACCAATGGCATTTTTTGAGAGAAAATTATACAATTTTTTTGCAGAATGAATTACATAATATATGAACAAAAAATATGCTTGCTTATGAAACAGTACTCGTCCTCCACTTAATATGAGCTATTTGAATGAAACCGTAACATTTGTTATGACAATTCTTCGATTCTTTTATGGAAATAATACTGAAATTGTAACCAGCTCTTTGTAATACTTCCAGAAGGAATGTAGATGCTTTATTGATAGGCTTTCCATCTTAAATTGTGTCGGATTTGTCTGCAAAAATGGGTAAAAAATTGGTCATTGGTTTCCATTGGTTTCAATGAAGGCACTCGTGTTCTGGCAGGGACTCGCTTTTCGGCACGACAGCGTCATCACAACCTCATTGTAAAATGTAGGCCTAAGTTGTAGCAGTGCAAAGGAACAATACTGGAGGAGCAGAGCGGGATTTTGCAAAAGTTTAAATTTTCGAGGGGTGTTTGATGCCACCCTAATGCACAGTAGATTACAGAGTGAAATAATGACCATTTCCCAATGTCAAGTCTTCTAGCCTTTGTAGTGCGTGAAGCGCATAGTCCAGCCTAGCCTCGGAGTTCATCCAATCACTGGCTGTTGCACGCTCTACCAAGGCTAGAACACTTGACCTTGGGAAAAGGTGTGTGTGTGTGTGTGTGTGTGTGTGTGTGTGTGTGTGTGTGTGTGTGTGTGTGTGTGTGTGTGTGTGTGTGTGTGTGTGTGTGTCTTGGCTAGAGTTCCTGTTTCTTCTGTGCGGTGTATGTGTGTGTGTGTGTGTGTGTGCCTTGGCTAGAGTTCCTGTTTCTCCTGTGCGGTGCCCGTCACCATCAGCAGGTTACAGGCCATGAATTGGACGTTGAGGATGCTGCTGGTGTTTCCCGTGTACAATCCCACCAGCTCGCTACTCGAACCGTCAGCCGCCGCAGCCGAGGCCGACGCCGCACTATTCCCACCTCCTCCAGCGCCTCCGGCACCCCCTCCTCCTGAAGCCGCACCTCCTCCTCCTCCTCCGCTGTGGCTGTTGCGTATGTCCCAGACCCTAACAGAGTTGTCCAGCGAGGAAGAGGCGACGAGGCTGGAGTCGGGGCTGAAGGAGAGGCCCGTGATGGCGTCCGTGTGGCCACGCAGGTCCTTCACGAGCCCGCCCGATGCCAGGTCCCACAGCTTCAACCGCTGGTCCTCACCACCTGGGGGAGAACAACAGGATACATGTGAATTAATACATAAATTATATATTATAATTATACATCATAATTAGCTAGGTCCCACAGCTTCAAACGCTGGTCCTCACCGCCTGGGGAATTAAGAGAGTAAAAATAACACACTGATTTGAATTGACTATCGTGTGTGTGTGTGCACTATGCATTTGCAAGTTAACGCGTGCTCCACAATGCCCTGAGACAGGTTAGGTTTAAGGATGGCTTTTGGTCTGGGCACAATTACACAAAAACTAAAATCGCCAATCCCTTGCTCATTTCGCCGTTCTTGGCAAAAGTAGAGCAGCAGAAACATTTACATCCAAAAGGTTATGCAACATCAGGAGTAGGCCTATGTTAAGAAAATGGCTGAGCCAAAAAATGTAGCATCACCGGATACTGACAAGTCAAGGGTAGCGTGAGCAATACAACAGCCTACTGAAATTGGCAGGACTATTATTATGAACTGTAGTCAGTTACAGTTTCAATCGTTTGACCTGCTGAGTGTTGCGCAAAGCTGAGGGAGAGCACTGGTGTGCATTCACCTGGTACAAACTACCTCTTTACTTATTGCAATTAATGTATCTTGTATTTTACATTACATTACATTCAGGGCTCTAAATTAACTTTTTCCACCACCAGCCAATTTGGCTAGTGGACATTTTTTCTTACCAGCCAAACAGAAGTTCAACTAGCCATTTTTTTCAATCTCGCCAAAATAAACTATGTGTTAGGCTTTTTTTTTTTTAATTATGGTAATTTTGTTCAACAATTACACTATATACACTATATATAGGCCTGCATACTATAGGCCTATTATAGGCTATATATTTTTTCATTATTTTTTAACTTCTGCTTTATTTTTAACTTTCATTACTTAGGCCTAATCAATTTGATTAGTTTTTGTTCAATTCCTCTGAAAACAGCTGAATCACATCACACAAGCCACTCACATAACAGACCTTTAACATACAGTAACCAAGCACACAGCAAAACTCTCCAAAACCTCACATAGGCCTACGCACACCCCAAGGAAGGAGAAGTGATGAGAGGAAAAGGAGAGGAGGAGCTCTTCTCTTATCTACCATGCGCAACAAAATGACAAGAAGCCTAGTTTAACTAAAAGTAAATAATATCACGGGAATCTTCGATTCCTTTGTTACTTCCACAGCTTCGTCGTTGGTTGCTTTTTTGTTATTTGTTTTCTTTCCGATGGCGTGGGCTTTCCAACTAAGTTGCGCCAGGACTCGGAACATTTCAGAAGACAACTGAACTGACAGCTACGCTCACACTACTCTGACAGTCAGCTCTCTTCCTCTGCCCTTGTCGCAATTTTGTTCCACAACCACTTCTTTTTTAAAGTCACTAGGCCCCTACTATTACTGTTACAATTACTACTAGCATTCACCAACACACAGAACTTTGCTCTAACCACCGCCACATTCTCATCACTCGCACAAAACATAATCTGCGTTAGTCATGTTATTGAAACGGTCAGGGCCTCGCTGCTTCAAAAAGGCAGCCTGTTACAGCAAGGTTCAGCCTAGTAATAATAGCAGTAGTGGCGTTAAAAAGGTTGTAGCGAAATCGACGAGAGCATAGGAGGAGAGCTGCCTGTCAGAATAGTGTGAGCGTAGCTGACAGAAGGCTGGTCGTCTGAAATGTTTTCAATGCTGGCGCGCGCAACAGCATGGAGTTGCTGCTCGCTGCACTGGAAAGCCCATGGTGGGAGGCTATACGTCGTGACGCTAGTGTCCATGGGTAATGTAGGAAATCTCGCCTTAAGGGCTCTGCATACTTAACGTGCGCACGTTCGTCATAGCAGCGGTTTACCGTTCATAATTTACTGTACTCGGGCGCTACTGGCCAAATTGGCGGGTAGGTATTTTTTTCTACTAGCCAAAATTAATTTTCACCCGTGTTTGGCGGGTTGGCGTGTGTTAATTTAGAACCCTGATTACATTTATCTGACACTTTTATCCAAGGCAACATACAGTAATTATTTTTCAGGGCATTGGTTACAGCCCCTGGAGCAATGCGAGGTTAAGTGCCTTGCTCAAGGGCACCTCAGCCATGGATGGAGATGTAGGGAGAGGTCGATCCTATCCCCACCCAAACCCCCCCCAACCAACCTGAGGCGAGGTATCGTCCGTCGGGTGAGAAGGCGAGGGAAAGCACGGGGCCTCTGTGGCCGGTGAAGAGGCGAACCGTCGCCCCCTGCTGGGCGCTCCAGAGGCGCACCGTCTTGTCGGAGGAGCCCGTGGCCAGGTATCCGGAGTTGGGGTGGAAGCGAACGCAGTCCACGTCCGTCAGGTGGCCCGCATAGAGACGGAGCGGGTAGGCACGCGACGGAGTCCACAGACGAGCCGTGCGGTCCTGTGGAAAACATAGGAGACGATAAGATTTATTTTGTTATTACATTATAAAACCCAACTAAGCGTACCAAAACAGTCCTATTTTTTTCTCCTGACCGCCAGAGGTGGTGCTTTCATTTGAAACTCATAGAACAGTGGCTTTAGATAACCCTGGTTTTTTTTCTGATTATGATGGCAAACCAAACTTAATTTCATTATATAGTAAGCAAGCCTGTCGCCAGTGAAATATATGACATGTTTTTTCAATCAAAATGTCTTTGTTTCCAAAATATTTTTTTAATCATGATGATGTTGAAGAGCTTTTACAATTTAATTTACTATGATTCCAAGAAAAAAAGAATCATTGCTAACCAGTTACCAGTTAGCAACATAGTAGGTTGCCTACTGGAAATTGCATAGCAACCAAGTAAGTTGCTAACTTAGTTAGCAACGACGCTTTCGAGAAACGCACTCCTGGGCTGTGTCTCAAATGCCGCACTTGTGCACTTCGGGCACTGTTTTTCAATGCCTAGGGCGCTCACGCTGTAAACTTCAGTGGAGCCAGTGCACTGAAATTGCCAGGATGATCCCCTAACAATGGCGGAAAAAATGCAGTGCTTGAATGATGGACACTGCACGCACTAAACGGCGGCCATGTTGACAATGACACAGAGGAGATGTGGCATTTAGTTCAGTAGAAGAGTTTGGTCAGCAGTCTCCTAATTCTCTAAGTAATGTTGATTGGACACCAACCTTTTCATGCCAACCAAAGCATTGTATGTGTGATTGCTGTCCTCTGGGGTGAAGGAAATGGAAATACAAGCACCAGACGCTGTGCATTGTAAACAGTAGCCAACTCATATTTTGGCGAGCTAATGCCATGCTCAGCCGTCACTTCCAGTGAGTGCACAGTGCTCAAATTTTTCCACAACACTATGCACTTAAGACCTCAGTGCACTGTGTGCAGTGTGCACTGACTGTCAGTGCACTGACTAAAGTGCGTCATTTGAGACATAGCCCTGGTCTCTCTAACCTGCGATGCGGTGGCGAAGTACAGGCCACAGGGGCAAGGTCTCCTAACCGAAGGTCTCCTAAAGGGGCGTTAATCCAACATAAAGTGGATAACGGAAAGAAACAAAATGACGCTTTTTGTTAGATCCACCTTCTTTGATAGTAGGTTGCCTACTGGAAATTGCATAGAAACCAAGTAAGTTGCTAACTTAGTTAGCAACGACGCTTTCGAGAAAGGCACTCCTGGTCTCTAACCTGCGATGCGCTGGCGAAGTACAGGCCACAGGGGCTGACGGACACGTCCCATACGGGGTAGGCGTGTCCCCGGTAGACGGCGGCGCAGGCGAAGCTGGATAGGTCCCAGAGCCGCACGGTGGCGTCCTCCGAGCAGGACAGCAGGGCTTGGCCCCCTCCGCCATGGGCACGCGACGTGCCGCTGCCACCGCCACCGCCACGGGTCCCCTGGCCCTCCGCCAGGAAGGCAGCGCGGTACACCGGACCACAGTGGCCACGCAAGGTGACCATCTCACTGCCCGACGAGTCTTCATCATCCTGATTGGGGACACACACACGCACACGCACACACGCACGCACGCACACACACACGCGCACACACACACACACACGGAAAACAAATGAAGAGTTTTATTTGCAAAACGGCGTATCCACCATTTTTGACTTTTGCATTTTATTATTGAAAATGACTGTTCAGAGGTCCCATAACCTATGTGTGAATTCAAATATGTATGCAATGCAATGGAATGCCTAATACAAAAATTTCCCAACATTCTACAAAATGGAGATACACTGTTTTGCTAAAACACTCTTCAAATATATGCAATATAATATAACATCCTACAGGATATAATATAATAAAATATAACAATATAATAAAACAAATATTCAATACAACGTCCTACAGGAAAATGGTTTGCAAAGTGTGAACCCTCCACAATTAGAGGGTACCACCATAACAACATACAGGGGTGAAACTGAAACACCTGCCATTTTAGTGTGGGAAGTGGGTGGCCAAACGTCATTAATTGCAAGAGCAGAGCGTGAAGGTTCAATTGACAGGGTAAGAGTTTTGCTCAAAATATTATAATGCACCAGCAAGACTTTGTGATGCATCAATAGCCACGGTATCCAAGGTAATGTCTGCATACCACCAAAAGGGATTAACCACATCCAACAGGATTAACTGTGGACGCAAGAGGAAGCTGTCTGGGATAATAGGGTGCTAAAAAACATAAAACCACAGTTGCCCAAATCACGGCAGAATTACAGGGGTGATGGTGAAAAAAAATTCTGAGCCTGAACTTTTTTTCCCTGCTCTAACGACGACGACAAGATACTGCATAGTGACGTAACGTAGGCCTATTTTGACACATTATTCAAACATTTAATAGCCTGTGTATGACCATTATTCAAGCCAGATAGTAGAAGAAACCCCTGAACCTGTAGCACTTTCTGAGATAAGAATAACCTAATGGCTAATTATTATCAATGTTTTTATTTTTGCAAACTCTGTCAAGCCTGAAATCAGGCATGGACCCTGGATACTATCAGCCCTGGAATTAAATGTGCTCCTCCACTCTCCTGTTTCCACCAGAATGGCCCATGAAGAGCTCCAACAGGTTACACAGCTGGTCACCCAAACATCCCTTTCAGACAGCTTCCTCTCACATCCACACTTACGTGAAATGCAAGCCACAAGTACAATTCGAGGACGGGAGTCCGCGTATCGGAAAGAACCTCTTGTGTGTGTATGTCAGTGGTTCTCAACCTTTTTTGAACAAATGCCCCCATGACCTCATTATAAGCCTCCCAACGCCCCCTTGATCTCATCATAAGACTGTCAATGTCCCCCTTAGTATTACAAAATGAAATGGACTAATGCCACCCAATAACAACTAAGTACCGTCCCCTCTCAGCTGTATCCTTCTCAACACCCCCCTAATTTAGCTCGCCAACGTCGCCCCCTGGGGGGGCTATACCGCCCCCTGTTGAGAAACACTAATGCAGGGCTATTCAACTACAATTTCATCTGGGCCACATTTCGAAACCAAGAACTGCAGTCGGGCCACACATTTTCAGACATCACCACCATTGAAATGACACTTAAAATCAGTAGTCCACAAACAAATTTTAAACATGTTCCTCTGACCTAAAACTTAACCACATTGAATGTGAATGTGTAAGACAAGCAGAAGATTCACAAGCAATAATGTGTTGTACTGCAGTAACAAAACTGAAATGTATACTGCTTCAGTTGGGGGCCATGCCTGGGCCGCATGTGGACTGCATCTGGGCCGCATGTGGCCCTCGGGCCTCCAATTGAATAGCCCTGACGTACAGTATGTCATGGATCTGTCCTGCTCTACAAAGGCAAAATGCAGTAACTAGGCCTACAGTACATAACTGTATTTGGTTAAAACTCAGTTGAGACTGGACATGGTCTTCATTACACTTCCTTTAACTTGTGTTAAAGCCTCATGGTCCAAATGTGTCCCAGATAGATTATTATTTTAGCAAATTTGCAGTAACTACCATATAATATCAAGGCTTTGAGGGCATTTCTTGCCAGTTTCGATGTTGACGTAGTTACTGCACTAATGTATGTAAACTCACCTCCTCCTCCAGGAGGTCACAGGCCAGGTGTATCCGCGACACGTCCACCCTGTGGGGACCGGCCTTCAGCTTGCGTGCCCTCAGGCTCCACAGCTTCAGGGCAGAGGTGTCGAAGGCAGCAGCCAGGAGACGACTGTCAGGTGACACCTGAAGGCAAGGCATGATGACAAGACACATTTATAAGGAGAACACATTTCAAACACAGATTTTGAATGAAGGAAGCGAAGGACAGCAATCCTCATATTTTTTTTCTTTGTTTTTTTCGCCCACCAACGTTTCGGGCAGAGCCCTTTACACGCTGAAGAAGGGCTCTGTCCGAAACGTTGGTGGGCGAATAAACAAAGAAAAAATCTGAAGAGTGCTGTCCTTTGCTTCCTTCATTCATTTATGTTTTATGCGGGATTCAGCACCCAGTCAAGAACTGTGACAATAATTAGCCGATAGTGTGAGCGTCTCCTCCAATTTTTTTTTTTTTTACAGATTTTGCTCAATGTGTCTCAAAAAGTGAAAGCAGAAGATGAAATGAGAATTACATGTAAAAATGCTGAAAAGGGAAAAGATAAAAGTATAAAAACTCTTTATTTTATATACTCTATATTTTTTGGTTTGTCTTCCTACGAATAAAATGTATTATTTCATTGTCATTCAAATAAAAACATAAATAAATATAAAACAGTAATAAGCAGTTATAAAATCTATGAATAAAATGTATTATTGCATTATCATTAAAATAAAACAAATAAAAATAAATAAAAACAGTAATAATAAACAGTTATGAATTCGGAATCCAACGTTAACGACACCTCTGCGGCGTTGAGCTGCTGGTCGGTGTGTTGGAAGGCGTAGAAGCAGACGGTGGTGAGCGAGGGGGGCCCCTCTCGTACCCTCCTGATGGAGTCCTGCAGGGCCTCCAGGGCCGCCTCGCTCTGGGGCAGACCCAGCGGCCGCCCCAACTCATCTGGGAGGTCGTTCACACCGCCGCCCTTGTCTGGGGCGGTACCTGGGAAGGCAGGGGAGAAGAGTGGGTTCAGTGTATGTGCAACATGTGCAACATGTACTGTATCTATTTTGAGTCTGTTGTGCAGAATAAGTATACAGTATGACCAGAGATTCTTTAAGTATAGAGATATGCCATTGTAATAGGTTTCTATGGGCTCCTAACATGACCAGGTTCCGGTCTGCCTAAAGGGGCGTGTCATAATACTCCTAGCATTGAATAGAACAGTCCTTAGGTCTGCCTAGGTCTGCCTAAAGGGGGATTTCCCCCCACTCCCCCTTGCTATAATAGAACCCGGAAACAATGGGCCAATGGAACCTCTCTCTCTCTCTAATCTCTCTGGTGTCACTGCTGTGCAAAAGGCCTCCCCAACTCATCAGGGATGTCATTCACACTGCCCTTATCTGGGGCGGCATCTAAAGAAGATCAGTGTAGCAGTTTAACGTTTTAGAACTGAGCAACATGTGCAATGTATCTGTTTTGAGTCTGTTGTGCAGAATATGTATGACGGCTATGCCAAAGGCCTCCCCAACTTATTAGAGATGTTGTTCCCCCCTCCTTGGACAATTTTCTTTGGTTACAGCCAGGGCTCCGAACCGGTTCAGGGAACGAAAACGAAAAACGAAAACGAACGAAATTTTATGGAATTTTACAAGGAACGGAAACTGAAACGAAAACGAAATGGTCTTCAAGTGTTCCGGAACAAAAACGTTATTCTGAAATCCACAAACCGGTTAATAACGGTTTTTTTTTCGTTCTCTATATTTCATACAAGTGCACGATTTTGTTTGAGGAGTAACCATGGCGACGAGCAGTCTTTTAGTTCGGCTACTGACGTGTATGAGGGGAAACATGCATAGGCCTAATAGGCTACAGCAACAGCATTTTGCTTCACCTGAGCTCTTGCCGCCGATTGATAAAATATTGAGGAGCATTGGCCAATCAGAGTGCGACTGTGCATTGTATGGAGAAACTTCCTGGGTAAATTTTAGGATGTGCTTCTCCTCAGAGATTTTGATAGGAAACCAGAACTAAACTGTCTCTGTTCTCCTGGCTTTCTCGTAGTGATTGGAAGTTGGCTCTAATAAACCCGCCCTAAAGTTGTTGACCACCAATATCAAATAAGTTTTTGTAAGAGAAATGGCACTTTACCCGCGCTGTTCTTCAGTCTCATTCACGGACAGTAGGCCTACAGAGTTTTATATTGACACCATGGAGAGCAAAAGAGAACATGTCTTGAGATCGGTGTTGGGATTCCTACAGGGACAGAGTATTTGGACCATACAGTCTATGATTTGCAAAGGAATTGGATAGGCGATTTGATGAACCTAATTCGCAGAGTGCTCTCGAGAGGCAACTGGTGGGTAAGTCATGTTTAGCTTACTACTTGTAATGGCACCGCCGAGTGCCTCGATGTTCAATGCGGTTATGGCAAATTATGTTGTCGTAAAGTTACTGAAGTGCTTTTGTTGTGCGCAGCGTAGGCTATCCCACTGTCGGTTGTAGAGAAGAGAGGTGAGAGCTGGCGTTTTATGTGCTGTAATCAAGGACGTCTTATTTATCTGTTGTTGTGGTCAATGCGGGATAAAGTCATTCGTGGCAGATGGACAGACGCTAGCTGACGTTAGCTGGCCCGCTCAATGTTTCGATGGTTTCCTCAGTAATATTGCGCAATATTTCCTGGCTGTCATCACGAGTAACAGTAGGTCGCGTGTGACAACAAGCAGGGATAGAGAAAGACAGCGCATTTGTTGTTGTTTAAGTTATTATTCTCTTCTGTCGTGCAGAGGGCTGGGCTGATGGGATGGACTACGTGGAAACTCTTACTATTTTGTGACGCTTGTCTGTTAAGGCTACAAAAGGTCTCCGGTTTTGTGGTGATGGACTTGCACTGGAATGGTTGGTAGCCGATAGGCCTATCTGAGAGCATATCCGAGGTTTCAGACTATGCAACCTGTCCCTTCTCTAGAACTAGTGACCCCTTGCATCGTGCACATCTCAAACAGTTTGGGATTTTTTGTGGAGCAAACTGTGTCCCTTTTACTTACACGTTTCACTTGCTGCAAACCTCATCATGGCCTAGCCTATTAAATAGAGCTAGGCAAGAACTGAAATCCATGCCTATCGACACCTCTTATGCTGACGTTTACCTGCGCTATTCCAGAGATTTTTTTAGGAACTCTCTTATTTTTTAAAAACTCTCTCTGGCTATTCTGTATGCCTCCCTAATCAACATCCACCCACCGCTACTGGGCTGGCATAGGCTACTTTTGATAAGAATTATAGGCATCCGGTTAAATCTGCCAGGATGGATAGCCCATCTGAGTGTTTTTGGGTGTGTTATTATTTTTGAGAATAGCTGTGTAAATCAAGGGGAAATAATGAGTACGTCTATTCTAAGATAAAGTCCACGAAAATAGACTTAATATGGCCGTTAAACACTGCAGGAACGTTAAGAACGAACGTTATTTTTCGTTCCGAACCGGTTCAGGAACGATATTTTTGTGGGGGAACGATTGCAGGAACGAAAACGTTAAACTGAAACTTGCCTGAACCGTTCGGAACGGAACGTTTGAAAAATAATTTCGTTTTCAAGCCCTGGTTACAGCACCATTGGATGACAACCCCTCCCCCCTCTCCTTGTCCACTATTCCCTGACTTCATGTTATGAGGATGACGGTTTGTTTGTTTGTTTGTTTTATGTTTTTGTTTTTGTGTTTACTAAAAACCTAATAAAAAGTTAATCACAAAAAAAAGAGATGTCGTTCCCACTGCCCTTGTCTGGAGTGGCACCTGTAAATGGTGAAATAGTTCAGTGTTACAGGGCAGAGCAACAAGTGCAATTTGTCTTCATTTGGCAATATAAGTAGGAGTGCTGTAGCCAGCAGGCTCCCCTCACATGGAGATGAGGGATTATCTCTCACACACACAAACACTCAACACTTAACTGTATACAGTATTGCTGTTGGTGTTATTGTGTGTTGCACTGGGCAACTTCCAGCTGAAGGCGAGTACCCTACAAAGGGCACCATGGTAGCGTAGCATAGCGTAGCGTACACACACACACACACACAATGATAGCTGATGCATCATGGTAGCGTAGCATAGCGTACACACACACACACACACACACACACACACACACACACACACACACACACACACACACACACACACACACACACACACACACACACACACACACACAGACACACACAGACACACACAGACACACACTTCAAGCCAGACTTACCTGTAGTAGTGTTGTTGGTGTTGTTGGCGCTGCTGGCGTAGAGCTGGTAGTGTGTGCGTGGCGTTGGGGTGACCTCTAGCTGCAGGTGAGTGCTGAGCACTCTACACAGCGCCCCGTGGTCGTCACTCTGCAGGTACCTGAGCAGGTAGCTGTGAGCCGCGTCCGACAGGTGCACCACGTACTTGTGCTCCAGCAGGGCACACAGCTTGGGGTGAGAGGCCACATCCTGGAGAGAGAGAGAGAGAGAGAGCGAGAGAGAGAGAGAGAGAGAGAGAGAGAGAGAGAGAGAGAGAGAGAGAGAGAGAGAGAGAGAGAGAGAGAGAAGCAAAGATAGGTAGGAGAGAAATAATAAGAAATTAAAAGACAAAAAGTGACAATGTACCTTGATGCCTGTGTGTGTGTGTGTGTGTGTGTGTGTGTGTGTGTGTGTGTGTGTGTGTGTGTGTGTGTGTGTGTGTGTGTGTGTGTGTGTGTGTGTGTGTGTGTGTGTTTGTGTTTGTCTTTGTGTATTAGGATGAGCACCTCAAATTTGACAAACATATAAAGAAAATATGTAAAACGGTCAGACTCAATTCATACACTTACAGATTAATTAGAGACTGTTTGTCATATGACGCAGCTAAAATATACCTCCACTCGATGATACTCTCCCACATAGGATATTGTACTACAGCATGGTCACAGGCAAGTCTCTCAGCAGTTAAACCTCTGGAGAGACTGTACAATCGAGCATTAAAAATCCTAGGTAAGCGGTCCATAAGAACACATCACTGTAACGTCCAGCGGGACCTGAACATGCTAAGCTTTCATAACTACATAGCCTTATCTAACGTCATCTTAGTTCATAAGTGTCTGCATGGTAAAGCCCCTCAGTTGCTTTGTGATAACATCCAACCAATACAGGTTGCTGGGAGGTCCACCAGGAACGCGGTATTGGGCAACTGTAGGGTACCACACCGCAAAACGGTCTTTGGCCAGTCTTCATTCCTGATTAAAGGAACTAATCAATGGAATAGCTTGCCATCTGATATCAAGGCTATTCACAATCATGAGCAGTTTAAAACTCAGCTGATGGAGTTCCTAAAAAGCAACCAGGTATGTAGTCATGTGTGAGTGTGCTTATTGGGTAGAGATTGCAGATTCTTGGGGGGGAGGGGGGGAGGGGGTAGTGGGTGCGTGCATGTGTGTGTGAGAGTGAGGGCAATTGATATGGTGTGTGTGAGGGGGGGGCTGATTTTGTGTGTGCGTGTGTGTGTATTGTGTGGGTGATAATGTGTAAAAATACATAACAGTAAGTACAGGACAGATGTAGGATTGGTAGGAAATGTGACTATGATGTTTAGAGAATGCATGAGATGGATGGAAGAATATACACCAATTTTAAGTATGATTGAAAGTTTCAAAAATGAATGATTGGACTGAATGAGTGTATAGGCTGTTCTTATGATAATACTGTTTTATTTGTTATTGCTGCTATTGTATTGTTTTAAAAGCCCTTCTAGGGACGAGCATTGGAAATGAGCTTTTGGCTATAAATGCTATGATGCCTGCTGTTTTGGTTGTTATGCAACCTACATGTTATGTATCTGTCCCTATCAAATAAACTAAACTAAACTGAACTAAACCTCTACTCTGCCGGAGTAGCGCATTAATAAACAAATCCGCAACACTCTGACCGAACCGCGGCATAGAGAGAAGAGAAGCAGTAAGTGCCATTATACAAAACATAACAGAGACACAATGAAACACGGAAACGGTAAACAGATACTCACGCTGCCATCGCGATGTTGCAATAAAACAACAATCGCGAGTACACACACAACGCAGTAACAACACAATAACAGCAACTTCCATTCTCTGTTGAACTGTCAATAGAGTTCACTTTTAAGTCTTGGAACTAATGTAATAACGAGGGTTGGGTCGAAGAGATGGCTTGCTACAGACTTCACCGGCTTTGCGCTGCGCTGCTGCTGCTAGCCTCTACACGTGGGTTTGTTTATGTTGCAACAGAGCGTAGCCTACTGCTCTGTGTTGCAAGTGCGTGTCCACAACCTAACTTGACGTGGCTCTCTTTCAACTGATTGGTTACGTGCAGCGCTGTTTAGATATGATTGGCTATTCGCGGGTCTGTGAAAACGGTGATGTTTTTTGTTTTGTTTTTTTTGAATGCGCATCGAACGTCTAATTTATATTCGTAGAAAAAATTGACACCGCGCTTAAAATTGAAATCGTCCAGGCCTAATGTGTAGCATGTGTAGTATATGTGTGTGTATTGAAGTGTAAATCCCGCACACTGTCCATTCCACCAACAAACTTTAATACAACGTTTCGGTCATCCGACCTTCTTCAGGTTAAGGTTACCTGATTTCTTTACACTTGAATGACAACCCCACTGGGATAATATCCTAGCCACCTGCCCAACTACAGAGGTGTGCAAAAGCGTCTTCTTGAACTGTGTGTGTGTTACCCACCGCTAGCGTATGTATACGAGTGTGTGTGTGTATATGTGTGTATGTGCGCGCATGTGTGTGTGTGTATGTGCGCGCATGTGTGTGTGTGTGTGTATGTGCGCGCATGTGTGTGTGTGTGTGTGTGTGTGTGTGTGTATATATGTGTGTATGTGCGCGCATGTGTGTGTGTGTGTGTGTGTGTGTGTGTGTGTGTGCATATATGTGTGTATGTGCGGGCATGTGTGTGTGTGTGTGTGTATGCGTGTATTACCTGTGCGGTGAGCACTCCTTTCAGCGTCTCCACGGTGGCCCTCTGGTCGGCCTCCTGGGTGAAGAGCGAGTGGAAGCGCGAGTAGAAGGCGTCGGCGGCCGAGCGCAGGCCACACCGGGCCATGTCCAGGTGGAGGTAGAGGAAGAGAGGGTACAGCACGCGGCTCACCTCCGCACCCCACGGCACCTCCGACGAACCCTCTGCAGAGAGAGCGGGAGCACACCACAAAACACTTTCAGTGTTAAAACTGAGTTGAGACTGGACATGGTCTTCATTACACTTCCTTTAAGAAAGCAGAGAATAGCCGTGGCACAGGCGCTGGAAAAAAAACATTTACTTCATTAGTTATTTCACCTCCGCACCGCACCCCACGGCACCTCCGACGAACCCTCTGCAGAGAGAGCGGGAGCACACGACAAAACACTTTCAGTTTAAGAAAGCAGAGAATAGCAGTGGCACAGGTGCTGGGGAAAAAAAACAACATTTACTACATTAGTTATTTCACCTCCACACCCCACGGCACCTCCCACGAACTCTGCAGAGAGAGCGGTGGAAGGGGGAAAAGGGAGCAAACAGGGTTAGCAGTAGCTATAGCACGCTACAGCGCACACACACACACACACACACACACACACACACACACACACACACACACACACACACACACACACACACACACACACACACACTCTCCGACGAACCCTCTGCAGAGAGAGCGGGAGCACACCACAAAACACTTTCAGTTGAAGAACATTTACTTCATTAGTTATTTCACCTCTGCACCGCACCGCACCCCAGCCTACGGCACCTCCGACGAACCCTCTGCAGAGAGAGCGGGAGCACACCACAAAACACTTCCAGTTTAAGAAAGCAGAGAATAGCAGTGGCAGAGGTGCTGGAAAAAAAAAACATTTGCTACATTAGTTATTTCACCTCCGCACCCCACGGCACCTCCGACGAACCCTCTGCGGAGAGAGCGGGAGCACAGGACCAAACACTTCCAGTAGGTGGGGTTGCAGGTTTACCATTTTAAGAATATGTACTATTATGACATCACGTTGGGGGTTCCGCAGGCTCATAGGAGTCTATGTAGAACCTTAGAATCCTGGGGGAGTTCCCCCAACGTGATGTCATACCTACAACCCCACCTTTAAGACAGCAGAGAATAGCAGTGGCACAGGTGCTGGAAAAAAAACATTTACTTCTCCGCACCGCAACCCACCCTACGGCACCTCCAACGAACCCTCTGCAGAGAGAGCGGGAGCACACCACAAAACACTTTCAGTTTAAGAAAGCAGAGAATAGCAGTGGCACAGGTGCTGGGGAAAAAAACATTTACTTCATTAGTTATTTCACCTCCGCACCGCACCCCACGGCACCTCCGACGAACCCTCTGCAGAGAGAGCGGTGGAAGGGGGAAAAGGGAGCAAACAGGGTTAGCAGTAGCTATAGCACGCTACAGCACACACACACACACACACACACACACACACACACACACACACACACACACACACACACACACACACACACACACACACACACACACACACACACAGCAGGGATGCTGCATGTCAGTACACAAGTGTCTAGGCTCTGAAGAATAACATGAGGACTAAGTTTCACTAAAATAATGAATGATGGACTAGTGCAATTATGCAATTACGCAGACAATGAATATTCAGCACTGCTATTCACAGTGTTTGTGAGAACAGTACATACCTGCAGGCTGCAAGCGTGCTTCATTGCAGACACAGTGGACTACACAGGACTCAAGATACACTGGGTTGTCCCCTTATGCCAACACAAGTAGGGCTTTCAGGCCAACCTGAACAAAGCCGGTGCCGGTGCCCGCACCAGTTACGCTCGGTACTAAAGTGCTTATCTGCGAACCGCCCGTGTTCATATCGGGCTCTGAACATTTTCAGCATGTGACTGTGTTAGCCAGATGAACCTGCTGACGGCCACGCTGTCGTCACCTTCGCGGAGGAAAAACAAGTATTTTGCCGTTCGCAATGCAAACCAATTTTCCTGTTCGCGAACGCTAATATCTGTGGCGTGAACACGATTAGGTGCGGGAACGGGCACCGGCACGGCCTGAATGCGCCCAAGGTGTATTCTGGCTGATGCTGGTTGGCCTGAACTAGGGCTGCACAATTAATCGAAAAATAATCAAAATCGTGATAAAATAGTGAAATCGAATTTATGATTTTAATCGTGATTTAATCGTGGCAATAGTGACCTACTTTTGACAGCGTCCCTGAAGCCAGAACATATTGACAGGCTGGTGTTTCTGGCCAGAAATCTGTCCACTTAAATTTCATGCTATTGCCTTTACATAATTATTACAATTCATTTTATTTTGCTCATCCCATATGTAATTCATTCTTGGTTATATTTCATCTTGTTATAATTTTCAAAAAAATCAGCAAAAATCAATAATCGTGATTAATAATCGTGATTATGATTTTGACCAAAATAATCGTGATTATGATTTTTTCCATAATCATGCAGCCCTAGCCTGAACACAGTAACAGTGACCAGAGTGCACATTTCAGATGCTGTGCTGTATTCCCAACAGCTCACTCACCCAGCAGAAAGGTACGCAGCCTGGAGAACTGGGTCTCGTACTGATGGGGGTCAGCCTGAACAGGAGCGGCCGACACGATGTTGGCGCAGCTGGACTCTGTCTGAACTGTGGAGGGATGAAAACATAAAACACAAGGAAATGAAACCATACAGGCTGAGTGAAAGGCTGTTAGAGTGTGCTTATAAAACCTGTTGCAAAGATGCAATCAAGTAGTGCCAGCATTTGATTGGTGTCATGTCAAAGGTAGAGTAGAACTACATTAGCCCTTCTCAATAAAAACAAGCGGTGTGGTTTATTCATAGGTTATTGCTACGCCACTACACCTCACAGTTGCCCCTTTTATGAACAATATTTGTAAAGTTTGTGGTGCCCCCTGACTGGCTGTAATTGGTTGGTGCCACCGGCCCTTATGGATAATCCGGCCCTGGCTACAGACATAAGTAATGAAAAGAAAATAATTGCTATTCGAGTGTAATGTTTACCCGTGAGGTTAGCTGCCATTTCCTCGGCAGTCTGCGAGAGCTTGGCTATCTTCAGGTTCCCCTCCGAGTCCACATACTGCCGCCTCTTCAGGTACTGCGTCACGACGTGCTGAATCTGCTCGGTCCGCACTCGCTTCATACCCTGTCAAAACAGAAACAACACAAAACATATGAAGAACTATCTGTACCACTTGATGAACTAACGCTTCTTTTGTTCGCAATCTTTGTCACTTTGTAAAGAATAGTTACTCTGCCTGCAACTAGCCTTTCGCTTTGTGTCAGTCTACCATGGAGCTTGGGTAATTACCTTGTTACTTTTTATTCACAATCTCGCCTGCAAAAACATAACCCAGAAATAGCACATACATTGCATTGCCCTACAGTACCAGTCTCGCAATGACAGCTGAGCATCACACAGGCCTGTGACTGGAAACGTCACTCAAACGTCTGGCTCTACCTCCCTAGCTTGAAGTGCCTTTCAATAGTCCTAGTCCCGTTTACCATGCAGAGAGCGTGCATCAATATCCTCACAATTTCGTCATGCATTTAAGGCAGCGTTGGGCTAGAGGTACAACGCATCTTCAGCACGTTGGTTTGATACAAGAATTGACGACATACGTGTTTCAGGAACAAAGTTTGCGAGGCCTACAGTTTAGCTTGCATACAAGTGAACTGGTAGCTAGCTAGCATTAGCGTGAGTTTTTTTTTAGCGGGATTGTGGGGAAAACACGACTCTCTTTCAGATGTTGAACTAGGAAACTTACTGCATGTCTTGTTTCCCCTCCTCTGCGTTGAAATAATATTATACATCCGTCAAAACAGTTGCGAAGGGTGAATTTTCACCTAAATCATCACCTGTGTTAACGGTAAATCACTTCTGACCTGCCATTTGCAAGTGGCCCAACAACCACTTCCGGGTGATCAAAAATAGACTCCCTTTGAAAGAATAAACGTTTGAGCGGTGATTTCTTTGTAATGTATCGCCTTTATGAACAACAGATATAAATACCTTACATTTTGAATAAATAATCTTTTAAAAATAAAGCGCTAGTATAATTTATCTCCTTTATATGATGATGGAAACAAAACACATGCTTTTATATTGAAGCATGGTCTGTGTTATGGTCTGAACCTGCATGAAAAATGATGAAGGGTAAATGTGTCTGTGATGTGGTCATGTAGTTGTGCTCTATGATGCAGCTTTATGTATCTATGATTCATCTTGAAGTAGGTCTACCTCTGTGTGTGTGACAGAGATGTGTGATGAATGGAAACAAGTTATAGGCTAACTAGAATAATGGGGAAAATATATAGAGTAGTGGAGTAGAGTAACATTATTGATCCCCAGGGGGAAATTCAGGACCAGGGGGAAATTCAGGAATATAAATATATATACATATATAAAATAAAATAAAAATATAGACTTTAGTTGCGTGGCCCTGAGGCCCCCAATGACACCTTGTCTATCTGCCTGCAATGCGTAATTGTTGTCTGCAGAAGAGCAAAACGATGACCAAATGACACTTCACACACACACACACACACACACACACACACACACACACACACACACACACACACACACACACACACACACACACACACACACACACACACACACACACACACACACACACACACACACACACACACACACACACACACACACTGTCTGTGTGTGTGTGTGTGTGTGTGTGTGTGTGTGTGTGTGTGTGTGTGTGTGTGTGTGTGTGTGTGTTTTAGAGAGAGAGAGAGATTTGGCAGTGTCCTGATTCTGCCCCTGGTGAATAAAGTCTAGCCTCCGTCATTATAAGATCATCTAGGAAGAGAAATATCCACTGACTCTAATATACTCTGACCTCAAGCACACGCACACGCACACGCACACGCACACACACACACACACACACACACACACACACACACACACACACACACACACACACACACACACACACACACACACACACACACACACGACACATAAATATTCATAGCAATTCATTTAATTTTTATTTTTTTGTTGTTATGGTAATACAGCATTTTAAATTACATTCAAAGATCTTCAGTTCTTCTCACATTACAGAGTACACAAAATATTAGTCAGGGAAAGGGTCATTCTTTGAGAGATAAAAATGCAAAGAATACAGAGCAATATTCATTGACACAATCGAAATGAAATAAAAAATGACTCCCAAAAATCTACATGCCTGAACACAGGAACATCCTGCTGCAATTAAATCCAGTTTTCATAAGCATTGCATTTCCAGTATAGAATCACTCCACACAGATACTAGGCTACTGGACCCAAGTCTGGTTTAGAAGGGTATTCAAAGAATTCAGTCAGGCATACAGTATATCACGAAAGTGAATACACCCCTCACAGTTTTGCAGATTTTTGAGTATATCTTTTCATAGGAAAGCATTACAGAAATGTAACTTTGACACAATGATTAGTGACCTTTTAACAACATATTTAACCGCTTAAATTTCTTGTTCACTCAGAAAAAAACAAAATACAGCCATTAATGTTTTAACATGTACTCACAAAAGTGAGTACACCCCAGATTAAAATCCGGTAAAGAAGGGGCTATGTTGGCTCGAATCGTCTCGAAATGAAACGAAATGAAAAGGGATGACAAGGGAGGTCATCAGTGTGCGTTTCAACCTTTCTTTGCATTGAACTTTTACATTTTGAGTCTGCATCTGCCTTAAATAGATTGGTGTGAGATTTGAATGCAATCCTATGGAGAATATTATGATCTGCTTCAGTAGTCACAGTGCATGTTGACATGCATGTTTCTTTTAGGTGTATTTCAGATTGCCAATGTTGACAGCATTCATGCATCCCCAAACCATGTCAGTCCCACTACCATGCTTGGCTTATGAGAGGATACACCTTTTTTGTCAAACTCACTTGTTTACCACCACACATGCTTGACACCATCTAAAGCAAATTTGTTTATCTTGGTCTCTTCAGATCACACAACATGGTTCCAGTGATCCATATCCTTGGTCTGTTCATCTCTCTTGAGACCAAGATAGACAAATTTGCTTTAGATGGTGTCAAGCATGTGTGGTGGTAAACAAGTGAGTTGTACAAAAAAGGTGTATCCTCTCATAAGCCAAGCATGGTAGTGGGACTGACATGGTTTGGGGATGCATAAATGCTGTCAACATTGGCAATCTGAAATACACCTAAAAGAAACATGCATGTCATCATGCACTGTGACTACTGAAGCAGATCATGATATTCTCCATAGGATTGAATTCAAATCTCACACCAATCTATTTAAGCCAGATGCAGACTCAAAATGTAAAAGTTCAATGCAAAGAAAGGTTGAAACGCACACTGATGACCTCCCTTGTCATCCCTTTTCATTTTGTTTCATTTCGAGACGATTCGAGCCAACATAGCCCCTTCTCTACCGGATTTTAATCTGGGGTGTACTCACTTTTGTGAGTACATGTTCAAACATTAATGGCTGTATTTTGTTTTTTTCTGAGTGAACAAGAAATTTAAGCGGTTAAATATGTTGTTAAAAGGTCACTAATCATTGTGTCAAAGTTACATTTCTGTAATGCTTTCCTATGAAAAGATATACTCAAACATCTGCAAAACTGTGAGGGGTGTATTCACTTTCGTGATATACTGTACAGGTATTGCACACTGCATTACAGTGTTCCATTGAGTTGAATTGTTACATCCCATTTTGTATTTGCCTTGTATTACATCTTAGACCTACTATTAAATGACACAAAATATTAGCCTACTATCTATTCAATTTTCTCGAAATGTAAATCTCTACATGTCTATATGTAACTGAGGTGTTCCCGCGCAGTCTGTCCCCCGTCTCGAACTCGCCACTTCCTAGTCAACACATCAGTTCGGGTAATGGAGTCACAGCACAATACCGCTGAGATAAAGGACCAGTCCGATAGCCCAGCGCTAACAATACTGTATGAGACTTCGGGAGGGAAATTTACAAACGTTCCACGCCACACTCTGCAAGTTAGCCTCCGTTACACTCACCCCCCTAAACCTCACTCCCATCCGGGTCACGGCACCAGTGTAACTGAGGTGTTTTCCCAGGCAGTCGGTCCCCCTCGGGTCTCAAACTCGCCACTTCCTAGTCAACGCATCAGTTTGGGTATGGGAGTCACAGCATGATAACGCTGAGCTAAAGGATCAGTCCGATAGCCCAGCGCTACCGATACAGTATGAGGCTTTGGGAGGGAGGTTTACTACTCTGCAAGTTGGCCTCTGTTACATACATAAATAACATCTACCAGGGTCAAACTCCTCATAAATATGCTTAGCGAATTAAACTAATTCTGATTTAGATAATGTTTATATCTAAGAGGTAAATCTTCCAATAGAATAGTCACAAGAGTTTATTTTCAACAGGACAATAAGGTAATTTAGACCCCTCGATTAAGAGATAATACAGTATTTCCATTATATGCTGTAAGTCACTGAAGCTGCCTTCTGGAATAACCCCCTAAAAGTGGAACAAAGTAGAGTACACAATTACAACAACTGTGAGGAAAATTTCAGTATCAGACATACAAAAGACAACTGTTCAGAGGTAGACAACCCGGATTGCAAAATTAAAACGTCCTTACACCAGTGTATTTTTTTCTACCTGTCCTTGTCTGATTATTAGCCTACTAATTACCATGATCTCATCCTCCTGACTGGAAAGGCATGATATGCCGGGTTGTCTGCTTCTGACAGTGAGTGTTCCTATTAGGGCTGGGCGGTATACAGTTAAAAAAACGTGATAACGGTTTTCACCTACACAAGGTTCACTTTTTGATGAGAGAAGGGTTTTATTTTAAGTTTTTATTCCAAAAAAGTGATTAAAATAGAAATGGAAATTAATGAAAATTCAGGATTTTATCTCATTTTTAAATTTAATTTCAGCCTTTTCTTCAGAAACATTGAGATGTGGGGGAAAATCACCGCTTATGAAAAAAAAATCGCGCAGAGAACCGTGATATTAATTTTCATCAAGAAAACCGTGATATTATTTTTTTTCCAGAACCGCCCAGCCCTAGTTCCTATCATTACTGCTCAATCACATGACCATCCCTGATTCTATACAAAACAATAGATCACCATCAAGTAAGTAGCTGGCACCTTCAGTAGATCATTCTGTTCAAGACAAATACACAATACAATGAAATAATATCGTAGATAGTATGCATCAGTGTTAAGACTAATTCTTGAATGTCCCAATCATAATTGGAGGTAATATGGTTGAAAAGTGACAGAATAAAAACAACACTGCTGCTACTACTACAACAGCGGTGTAGTCTACTTTTTTGAAGTGGGTATACTGTATATTTGAGCATTTTTTGAAGTGGGTATACTGTATATTTGAGCATTTTTTGAAGTGGGTATACTGTATATATTTGTGCTATTCAAAACAATGGATCAATCAATTTTAAGTGGGTATACTGAAATCCCTGAAATTTAGAAGTGGGTATACTCCGTATACCCACGTTCTACGTAGACTACACCACTGTACTACAACTAAACTACTCTATGCTCTCTATCCCACACTCTCTATGGTACCATATGGTTGAAAATGACAGGTACTGTACGGCCCTACAAAGGCAAGGTGCAGTAACAACATATTAATTGATTTCAAACTGAAAATGGTCTTTTAGACTGAAAATCTTCATAACACCTTCTTTGTCTTGGGACAAAGCCTTATGGTCCAACTGTGTCTCGTTTTAGAGATATTGCTATGTCAAATGTGAGTGTATCATTTATTAAATTTGCAGTAACTACAATGTCCAACCTAATACAAATACTGAAGGCCTTTTTCTCAATTTCAGTGTTCGCATAGTTACTGCACTTTGCTTTTACAGTACAGTACAGTAAAAACAACACAGCCTACTGTACGCCCTCTAGTGGCCTGAATGAGCATCTTTGGTTCAGATGCATCATGCACATTGAAGATCTCTAATGAAGTAAAGATGCACATTGAAGGTTTTACATTGTCGTGAATTTGTGTGCGTGCACATTCAAGTGTACAGCAACATGAATTACAAAGAGCAAGCTTGCTTAACTATAAGCAGTGGTTTACAGGATGTTACTGTACATATGTCTCACTGTGCATTTGTGGGGAATAGCCCATGAACACACAGTAGTGTACCATGTCCTGAGCCTTTCTAGTTGACGATATTTGTAGTGGCTTAGTAATCACAGCCATGCTTTCTTTGGTAGGTATAAAGCTTTGAATGTGTATTAGTGCTGCTAGTAAGTGAACATGGTGGTGGTCAAACAATGTACTTCCTGAATTGTACTTCGCATCTAAATATTTTGTACAGACGCATGCAGTAGCCAGTGGCATTTGTTTAAGATCACGATGCTGGAGCTGAGACCCCTGTATCTGTGTGTGTGTGTGTGTGTGTGTGTGTGTGTGTGTGTGTGTGTGTGTGTGTGTGTGTGTGTGTGTGTGTGTGTGTGTGTGTGTGTGTGTGTGTGTGTGTGTGTGTGTGTGTGTGTGTGTGTTATGATCCGTTGCCAGTGTATAGCTCCACGGTGCTGGAGCTGAGACCTCTGTATGTGTGTGTGTGTGTGTGTGTGTGTGTGTGTGTGTGTGTGTGTTATGATCCGTTGCCAGTGTATAGCTCCACGGTGCTGGAGCTGAGACCTCTGTATGTGTGTGTGTGTGTGTGTGTGCATGTTTGTGTGTGTGTGTGTGTGTGTGTGTTATGATGCGTTGCCAGTGTATAGCCCGACGGTGCTGGAGCTGAGACCTCTGGTCTCCCTCAGCCTCCTGCT
>NC_085857.1:13292786-13312786 GCF_034702125.1 Engraulis encrasicolus
ACACACACACACACTGAAGTAATGTTTTAAGAGTGTTATACATACTGTAGCATAGTGGCTACAGCAGGTAAAGCGCAGCAGCAAATCAACACAATTCATCACACTCACCGACAGCAGTGAAATATGTAGTAGAATGAAACACATTCATTCTTCTTTCCTTGTCACTAGAGATGCACCGGATCCAAGATCCGGTTCCAGATCCGGCAGGATAATGGGGCACCTAAGTCTCGACCCCTTCCGGGCGGCTTGTGGGGCTGGCAACGGAAAAACTTTTGACTGGGCTGTAATGGACTGATCAAAGCTATTTTCCGACCCACCTCGCATTTCCCCGTCGATCACACATATGCTGTGCCTCAGAATTAATAACAACCAATGGTGTGCTTGTTGACTTCACTTGGCAAGCGAGTTTTGAGTTGTGTGTGTGCAAAAATATGTAATTATTTGGACTACACAACAGACGTCGCATGTCCGACGTGCAGCCACTTAAGCCACGGTGCAGCGGTAGGGTTGGCTTTGCCTCGGTTCACGTCAGATATGCGAGGCGCACGTGTAGTCTCCAACACAGTTTTGCACAAAAGCTAAAATAACGTTTCTTGCGTGCCGAAAATGAGTGGTCTTACGACGCAAATCCAAACCTTTCAAATTCACTGTCATCATATGTGAAATCCGAAGCACATGCCAAACGGGATGAGGATTTAGCTTGACTCACTCCATTAACTCGCATTCAAAATTTTGCGACCTCCAGCCCCATAGATCGGAAGTAGAAGGGCGTGACTTAGGTGCCCCATAAGGTTTTTCATAGGATCCGGATCCGGTTCCAGGATCCGGTAGCCAAGGCTTTTCAGTCAAAATAGTTTGAGCCAACGTGATGAAAAGGGCCCACGTGTGTGAGTAGGCTATGTGTTTCAACCCTTTCGTAGGATCCGGTTCCGGATCCGGCAGGATCTTAAGCAGTGGATCCGGTATCCGGCAGGATCCTAAAAATCAGGATCCGGTGCATCTCTACTTGTCACACAGCATATCCCTCTTTCCCTCCCTTCAGTGTTGCCAGATTTTCTACAACAAATAAGCGACTGACGTCCTGAAAACAAGCCCAAAAGAAGCGACTGACGGGCGTAGTGAAAACAAGCCCAAAATAAGCAACCGAAGGGGTGGGTCGTCAGTCGCGTGCCTAGTCAGGGAAGACCTTGCTCTTTGCGGGGGTCTGCGTGGCAGCTAAAATCCCCTCAAGTGACCACAGAAAGTGGGAGTTAACAATGCTGTAGTAGGGTCACTTGTAAGGATGAGTGAGAAAAAACGAGTTGCCATTGAGAAACACATTCAAATGACCGGCAGAGCAGGAGAAAACAGCAAGCCCAACCCTGAAAAGAGCAAGCCCAAAAAAAACGCAACCCGCGACTTTACAAAATTCAAAGCGACTGCTCAAAAAAAGAAGCCCAAGGTCGCTTATAATAAGCGGACTTGGCAACACTCCCTCCCTTTCTCTCAGTCTCCACATTCATTACCTCTTCATCTATAATCATAATCCCATTTGTTCCTGCCAATCCCCCGCTTATAAATAAATATGAATTAATGAAATAAACACATAGGTCTAAGTTAAACAAATGAGCAAAATAAGCATTGTTATGGTTTAGGTGACATCATGGCGATTAGGTTCCACTTTCGTGTTGATATAATCTATTTCTGCATTTCTGCAGACCCATTGAGAGTACACAGAACACCACCACCTAGTGTTCATATTATAACATTACTGTGAACTTCAATGAATTACTGTGAATTTCAATTCGGAATATCGTGCAAGTCTGACCCGCGCGCACACTCACACCACACACCCACACACACACCCCCACACACACACCCACACACACACACACACACACACACACACACACACACACACACACACACACACACACACACACACACACACACACACACACACACACACACACACACACACACACACACACGTGTCCATGGTCTCAGCTCAGGGTCAGGGCTCTGTGATGTGATGTGGGGTCAAAGGTGAGAGGGGAATAGGAATATTACACACATACTGTATATATATACAGCCCATCACTGCAGAAAAGTAGGTCAGCTTAGTGTGTGTGTGTGTGTGTGTGTCTGGTGGTGGGGGGTGAAAGAGAGAGAGAGAGAGAGGATGTGAGAGATAGAGAGAAAGCGAGAGAGCGACACAGAGAGAGAGAGAGAGAGAGAAAGAGAGAGAGAGAGAGAGAGAGAGAGAGGGAGAGAGAGAGAGAGCTACAGGGAGAGAAATAGGCACACATCACACCATGGAGTCACCTTGAGAGGAGTACACAGCTTGGTTATCAGGAATATAATCGTTTCAGGGCCGTACAAGCTTACATAATGACTCTGTCCTTCAGGAACTATCAGGGCTGCACTGGAACCAATAAACACCCCCAGGCATTTTCGGCATAGACTAGCCCCTCACGCAGAGCCCCCCGCTGTACTACATAGTACATCTTTTATGCATATAAGCGAATGGCCGAAAGTGGCCCAATTTACCTGAATGCAGCCATATGATTATGTCCACTTAGTATACGTGTATACAGTCCACTGTATNTAAGGATGCGCCAATGGGCTGCACAGTAAATTCTGCAGTGCTCATTTAACACTTAGAGAGTTGATTTGACATCATTTGGACTTAAATGAACTCTTTAAGTGTTGAATTAACACCACAGCATTTATTGTGTGCCCCCTTTAAATTGTGGGCTGGTGTCTAAGGTAAAAAAATTAAGCAACAAACACAAAAACAACAAAAGACTCTGTCGCTGAGGACTAATAAAGTTACTCTGATGAAGATGGTCTAACCATCGAAACGTTAGTCATGTTGTGCACTTGAATAAAAAACACAAAGAAATACATCTGTGCTGCTCCGGTGTTGTCCTTCAAGTGAAGATTTCCTGCCTCTCTCCCGTCGATGCACCAGATGATAAAGCAGAAGCGCGAGGAATTACCCTTTTGTTTGACTAATAAAGTTACTCTACTCTACTCTACTCTACTCTACTCTACTCTACTCTACTCTACTCTACTCTACTCTACTCTACTGTCAGCCCATCGGGCAAAAGCTCTGTATGCCAGAGTAGCAATCCAGCCCTGGGAATGATGGATGGGGGAAAGCTATTTATGTGCTGCATACATAATGTGCTTGGTGCATCTCGGATTTGAGGTGTTTCATTATGCAAGCCACAACAAACACATGCCAGAAAATTACTTTTGTCAAGTTCACCCAACCCAACCGTATTGTCTCAAATATTTGTTGTTTATTTTCACTGTACATAATGAGATGCTTTTCCTCGAACAATAGCTGAAAGGTTATGGGGAGAAGGTGAGAAAAGTTTTCAGCAGATGGAGGGCTCTTGAGAAGCTCAGATGCAATTTAACAGGGAAGTCGACAACTGTCGATTACTGTTGTTTGTTTACATTGTGGAGATGGCGAAGAAAACAAATAGGAAAAGAGAGAGAGCAGAACGTGAGAGACAGAGGGAGAAGGAGGAGGTGGAGTGATGGTGGAGGAATGAAATGACAAGAAAGAGAGAGAAAAAAGGAGAGAGAGAGAGAGAGAGAGAGAGAGAGAGAGAGAGAAAGAGAAAGAGAAAGAGAGAGAGAGAGAGAGAGAGAGAGAGAGAGAGAGAGAGAGAGAGAGAGAGAAAGAGAGAAAGAGAGAGCAAGAGAATGTGTTGTATGGCCCAGCGGGATCATGGTCCATCCCTGAAGACTATAGTTATGATACTATACATCAGGGGTCCCCAAACTAAGGCCCGGGGGCCGGATGCGGCCCGCCACGCCCCTTTGACCGGCCCTCCACCTCTCTGCACCTCACCATTTGAACTGCCCCAAAGAAGCGATCCTATCTTGTCTTGATAGTTTCTCATCTCTCACTGTACACTCGCCTACAAAAGAGTTGTCGCTTATCCATCTGTTTGGAATAACAGCTAATAACCTGACTTTCAATTAATCACTTGGCTTCAGAAGTCACTCATATGAAAGCTACAACCCTCCCGAATGAAAATGTATGTACAAAAAAAAATTTCATGCACCAAAGAAAGATTGACCCTTTATTGAACACAGACAGGGCAGATTTTCACAAGACAAAAGTTTTGTCGCCTATCGAACATAATGTGAAAATGAGCAGATAAGTCACTTCAAAACACTTCAAATACGCAGATTGGGTGTCATACTTAATCACTGAATCACTCTCACCTCTCCAGAAAATCGACTTTGGCCTTAGGTGTATGTTTAGGGTCATTGTAATCATGGAAACCAGCACAATGAAAATCAATGGAGTTCAATGAGAGATGGTGACATATTCGCTATTCGTAGAACAATACATGTTTAGCTTCATGATTTAATCAATGACAAAAGCCCTCAAACACCTGCAGCATGCATGCAGCTCCTCATAAAAGCTGTATCCCTACCATGTTTCACGTTATGCACCATTTCTCTTTTTTCATATTCTTCGTCTCCTACACCATAAAGTGATGCTATCAGTTCTAAAATGGTTGATCTTGGGATCTTGACTTCAGAGTATGAGTCCCATTAGCCTTCATTTTTGTCAGAATTAGGCCTGACATACTCTTGGCTGGCTTTTTTGAGACAGGACAGCGGGAGAGACTTCTTTGGTGTTAAAGGTGAAGAATTTGGAAAAAATACATGGTGCCTAAAGTCAAACATGGGAGGGATACAGCTCTTATGTGGAGCTGCATGCATGCTGCTGGTGTGTGAGGGCTTTTATCATTGATTACATCATGAAGTTAAAAATGTATTGCTCTACGAATAGCAAATATGTCACCATCTCTCATTGAACTCCATTGATTTTCATTGTGTTGCTTTCCATGATTACAATGGCCCTAAACATACACCTAAGGCCAAAGTTGATTTTCTGGAGAGGTGTGAGTGAATCAGTGATTAAGTATGACACCCGATCTGCGTATTTGAAGTGTTTTGAAGTGACTTATCTGCTCCTTTTCACATTATGTTCGATAGGCGACAAAACTTTTGTCTTGTCAAAATCTGCCCTGTCTGTGTTCAATAAAGGGTCAATCTTTCTTTGGTGCATGAAATTTATTTTTGTACATACATTTTCATTCGAGAGGGTTGTAGCTTTCATATGAGTGACTTCTGAAGCCAAGTGATTAATTGAAAGTCAGGTTATTAGCTGTTATTCCAAACAGATGGATAGACGACAACTCTTTTGGAGGCGAGTGTACTATAAACAGGCCTACAATTTCTGTTGTATCACTCATAAACCGTCAATCAATCACCATATTTTTCTAACCTTTCCATGCTATTTTTACATGGTTATTAGAAATTAAAAGGAATACCTGTAGTATTTCAAATTGAAAAACATGTGAAGTACTCCCTTGTAATGATTAACTATTTTTTGCTAGAAATTATGGTTATAACAGGCAGTGGCCTAGTATAAAGCCCACGATTGATCCCAGCCCCTGATCACAGTCAGGAATGATAATGTGGCCCCCAGGGAAAAAGGTTTGGGAACCGCTGCTATACATAGTGGAAAGAAAAGTAAACAACAGACAAGAATATAGAGCCCAGACAGTTTGAAATTCAGACCAATGTTTAATATTTAATGATTTGAGGAGTGAGAGTGAGAGCGCAAAGGCAGAGAGAGAGAGCTAGAGAGACATTGTAAGATGACATTGTAGACAAGAGTATCTAGTTTGGCTTTGCTTCCATCGATGCAGGACATGTGAATCTAATGCTAGACAGGTAGTGTATGTAATTCGTCATAAATTAAGAGACTCCCTAAAAGAAGAACCCATGAATCAAGATGTACGTAAACCTCCTAAATGAAGAGGCTTTGTTTTACAAGAGAAGCCACAACAAATAAAGCCACAACGTTAGAAAAAGCTATACACCCCACTCCCACCCCCCCATACACTACAGGCCGAAAAGCGTATATAATCGGTCTGAGAGTGTGTCAAATGACATGAGAGAGAACCACCGCATTAGGAGATCAGAGGAAAAGCTTCAAAAGTGCTGACATGCTCTCAGACACACTCACTCACACAAACGTGCACAAACATGCTCACTCACACTCACACACACACAAACGCACACAGACACACCAAGACCGTGTGTATTTCAAAGTCAAGTAAACTCATATTCAAACCACACTGTAGTTATACATCATCGAAATAAAGACTGTATTGTGTAGCAGATTGGTCATCAAGCTTCCAATATTGTAGTGCAGAATGCGAGTATACACTATATTTTTGGTTGTGTTAGCTGCGTCTTTTGTTTAGTTCTTAAGTCGGACGTACTATGGTTGGTGTAGTCAACTCTACAACTGCATAACTGTGTGACAAGCGTGTACTTTGAATTTTGATTTCACATTACACAATTCATTTTACATTACATTTTTTCTTTCCAATTTTCACTTATTTTTATTTGGATTATACAATTTCTATTCCTTTATGATTTTTTTCTTTTAACTTTCTTTGTCTTTGTTCTGTTTTCACTTTTATCGCACAATTCTTGTTCTCCTTTATTTTTGTAACACAGCTCACACTGAGCTGAACTATACCAATTTATTTTCATTTAGACATTTAAAAAATGTTGTTGTTGTAGTGGTTGTCTTGTTACTTTTAAGTTGAGGGTAAAAGCTTGCACATCCAAGCGTCTGACCTGGGAGCAGGAAAAGTCCACTACAACCAGGATTTTTTGCTCCCTTTTAATTTTTATTTATTTATTTATGTTTTATTTTCTATTGTTACTTTTACCACAAAGGTGTGGTTTTGCCATGCTGCAAAGTGTTTGCATTTGCCATGGTGCAAATCCCAACTATGTCTGTGTGGATGGAATGTGCTCACTATAAATAAATGGCTAAGCTTGCAGTGAAAAAAAATACAAGAGGCTTGTTGGCAACTGTAAGCTGTTATGGTAAACAGCACAATCTTTAGCGTTCCGGATCAGCTTATAACAGCAGGCAAACACATACCTCTCCGCTTTGCTGACACAATGAACCAGATTCAACCACTTGTTTGGGTCCACTACTAGGCCAGTGGTTCCAAACCACTTTCTTCAGGGACCCATATTTTCACTATTGTAAGCTTTGTTGCTTCTATGCATATATTAATGAAATGCTTCATCATTTATTCAACATGGGCTATATTTAAAATTAAACCCCTTAAAAGCAAGAGGGCTTCACAAGCCTCCGTGGATATTTGGCGACCCATACAGTAGGTTGGGTCACGACCCATAGGTTGGGAACCACTGCACTAGGCTGTAATGCCATGGCATTTTTTGGCAAGCTCATCCAAACATTACCTTATCACACCATTTACACAGTAGGCATTCAGCATTCTGGCCTTGAAGAATAGAATATTTTTTCTTCTCCGAAGCACACAGTTTATTTTTAAATACCAATTTTATTTCTAATTTTGTTTTAATTCTACTAAAAATGTTGTATTTTGCCAGTTATTATGTACTTCTTGTTAATTTCATGTTTTCCATTGTTAATTTTTTTTTCTATTTTCAGCGTTAAGTTATTTTTTTGTCATAAGTTGTTCCATGTATTTATTAAGTGTCTTTCACCCAAGCTGATGCCGACTCTAGAAAAATTGCACAGATGAAAAAAATACAGCTTAGTGTTGCTTTAAGTCCAGAATGCATTTCTGTAAGCCAAGTAACTTCACACTAGCCTACACTGATGATAGCTGAGAGTGCAAAATATTTCAGATTTTTTTTTCATATTCTGCTGAATTAGTCTTTCCATCTAAAGCCTCAAGATAGCAAAGCTTACAATTTCTGACAATTTGTTTGTGTGTGTGTGTGTGTGTGTGTGTGTGTGTGTGTGTGTGTGTGTGTGTGTGTGTGTGTGTGTGTGTGTGTGTGTGTGTGTGTGTGTGTGTGTGTGTGTGTGTGTTTTGTCCCAGTGGTGTGTGTCAAATTTATGCCTTGCTTTGTGTTCGGTTACTCATGGATATGTTGTTTTTGTGTGAGTTAATGACGTGAAAAAGAAAAAAAAAACTTTATATTTTGCTGTCCTTGGTGCCAAGTGAGATGTTTTAATCTGGAAGTAATCAGAACCTCTGCGTTACAACTGTTTATCAGACAAGCACAATTTGGTGATTTTGGAAACTTGAATTGACTGGATTTCTCAGAAAAAAATAACTAAATAACAATACTCAAAATAAAACACAAATTGACACTGTAAACAATACTCAGAGAAAAGTGCGCTACAACACAAACTTGCAAGAGCAAAAACCCATTAGAAAGGATTCATTAAAAAAAAAATCCTCATTCATTCGTGTTAACTTAGGTTCAAAATAGGACAGAAACTGTATGAAGAATGCAATCCCTCACGTGTGGAACGCTGATGTGATCTATAGTCTAAGAACCTTAAACATGACATGCTCTAACGTTCTACCACGAGACCCATATCGGTACAAAATCCGCCTTTTCCACCTCAGTCTTAATAAGAGTGAAAAGCTGACAATTTCAGAAAGAATGGTCAATCTCCTACCCACCTTCAGAAAGTAAGAACCCTCCCACATGTGATCCAAACTTGGCCAGAGCAACTTGATACCAAAGGGTTCATACCAATATGAACGGGAATATACATGGACATTAACCATTAAATGGGTTGGCGGAAAGAAAAACAGGTGAGGTTAGCCCAAACAACAGCTTACTACTGTGACTTGATCAATCGATTAATCGATCAATCGATCAATCAAACAATCGGTCAATCAATCAATCAATCAATCAATCAATCAGACGTAGCTTTTTCTGTAAATTCCACCAAGGATCAATGAAGTACCTCTCAATTACTCTACTGACCAGCAGGTTGCGTAGGTCTGACTGACAATGTGAGAGGGTTCATACTTTCTGACGCTGTTGATTGACAGCTCTGATTGAGTCACATGACACAGACTGATACTATTATTTACCACAAGACACTTGGTACAGTTTACACTTAGGACTTCATCTGCTGCGGATATAGAAGTACACACTAATACATTATTATTATCATTATTATATTTGATAGCAAAAACAATAATATTAACAACATCAATAATTAACAGCAATAGAAATTAGATTGTTAACAAAAAATTATACAGAATAAAATTATAGGCACCTAGGTAGTTGTTTCCTGTTTAGAGTAATTTATTATTAATCAGCGGTGTAAAGATATGAGTAGAAGTAAAATAAACCTTCATTAGGTACTCAGTAGGTACTGCGGAATAACTGATGTATAGTATCATGTACTCCTGTTGTACTTACATCATGAATTTACTTCCACTTTATACACCACTGTTATTAATTCATTTGTGGACCTTAAAATTGACAATTTAAGCATTAATAATAAAATGAAAATTTAATAGTAAGAAAAAACTGCCTGCAGCAAAATCTTAAATATGACTTGATAATAACACGTGAAACTGGTCTTCGTCTGATTGCAAAGCCAATTTGTGATTTGAAACACTCAGAAAATAAAACATGGCCTTCTTAACCTTTGCTCTTTCAAAATGCATGCGACTGAATACGGAGTGTATAGGTGTTATTTCTTACGTACATCTACGGAATGCGTGATCAGGTTATTATGAAAAACAAATGAAAAAAATGCACTGGCTTCTTTTGTAGTACCCTTTTCACATCCTGATAATGCAAAACCAACTCATCATTTCTTTTTCTTTTTGAAGACAAAAGAGCACAACAATATTGCAAATTCAATACGATGAATCGATTACCCTTTTTTACAACTTAAGACTGCAGAACCAACGGTGTGTTTGAAAACCCAAACACCACATACTGCAAAAATCAGACATCAACTGATTGATTAAGACGAAACAAACAACCAAACAGACAAGAAACTAAATTAAATGTAAGGCTTATAACCAGGTCAATATTGTACAATATGTACAGAACAGTTTTCAGTGAAACTGTGTGAGGGAAAAGGGGAGGTTGTTGATACATTAGGTCACAGCTAGTGGCTGGCTTTGTATTGTGTAACTTGACACGCATGCACGCCACACATACACTGTCAACATGAAAAGCTCCTCAAATAGCGCTTTCAGGCCGACTGAGAACCGTGCTGGAGCCCGTTCCCGCACCTAATCGCGAACCAGCCGTCGTGTCCACGCCACAGATATTTGCGTTCGCGAACCGGAAAGTTGGTTCGCAATGCGAACCGCAAAATACTAGGTTTTTCTCCGCGAACCGTGATGACAGCGTGCTCGTCAGCAGGTTCATCCGGGTAACGCAGTCACGTGCGGGAAAAGTTCAGAGCTCGGTATGAACACGGGCGGTTCGCAGATAAACACTTAAGTGCTGAACGTAACTGGTTCGGGCACCGACTCCAGCTCCGTTCTGGTTGGCCTGAAAGCCCTAAAAGATTCCTTCAAGATTGCTACAGTTTTCCCAAAAGGTTCTGAAGTAATATGTGGGTGACAAATGAGTTCTTGGAAGAGCCCCAAAGTTTTCTTGAAAACTCATCAAGAGAACCCAAAAGGATTCTCTGGTGGATCTTTTATTTTGTATGAAGGAACCTTTTAAAATAAATTAAAATATTGGAAGAATCCCGAGGTTTCTTGAAGGTTTCTCAGAGAAACCAATAACCCAAAGCTTCTTTCAGGATCCTTTCTAGAAGGGGACCTCTTAAAAGTCCCTTGAAGGCACAACTGAGAACCATGCCGGTGTCCGATCCTGTACCTAATCTCGAACAGGCTGGTGTGTTCACAACGCAGGTCTGAGTGTCCTGGGATCGGAAAGTTGAGATGCGAACCGAAAAACATTTTTTTTGTTCTCGGTGAACCACAACGACAACGTGGACGCCAGCACGTTCATCCAGGTAAGAAGTGGTCTCAGTTCAGAGCCCGGTATGAACACGGGTGGTTTGTAGATAAGCACTTTAGTTCCGAACGTAACAGGTGTGGGAATGGGCACCGGCACGGTTACAGTGACCTGAAAACAGTCTGTGGGGACCTTAGGGTTGTTCCACAAACTAATTGATCACCTATAGGTTCCTCTGAGAACTTTTTGGCTCCACATAGTATTAAACTAAAGGTTCTTTGAGGAACTTGAGTAATTAGTTACAGTGTACAGTACGCAGTGTGGCATTACATTACATTACAGAGCTATCAGTAGTACACACAGCACTGTATTACGCAGTTAATTATTTATATCCTTATAGCACACACATCAACATAGTGCGGAGTAGTGCAGAGAGAGAGAGGGAGAGAGAAAGAGAGAGAGAGAGAGAGAGAGAGAGAGAGAGAGAGAGAGAGAGAGAAAATGAATGTAAAAAAAAGGGAAGGAGAGGGAGTGAGACAGGGAGTTGAGCGATTGAGAGAAAGCACATTGAAGGATTGATCTTAGGCAAATATAGAAAGATGGACAGAATAGCCAAGTGACATAAAGGAAAGACAATAAGAGAAAGAAGACACAAACGTATCCAATGGGTCATTCCATGTGAAATCAGACACTTTGGGGGACTGTAACGATAGAAGGTGGTTAATGCATGGTGTACCAACCACCTAACTAGGTATGTGGTGCGGTTTATATGAAACTCAATCATGTAGGCTATTTATTTCATATATATGTACTGAAGATGTCAAATAAAATCAGTCATTCATTCATAAGTCAGACTTTCTTAGTCCATTCCTTGGTACCAGATTTGTGCAAATGCAATTTTGGTGTTCTACCGTCTCACTAAAAAGGTACACCAAGTTTCATTAAAATTCGTACAGGTCGGGCACCAAAGTGTCTGTTTTTACGTGGAGTGAAACCCCAAATCAGAATCCAGGCAGAAACCCGACATATATAATTCCACATGTAGACTGATGTAGAACAGGCAGAACACCAAACCAAAACCCCCACACATACAGTATCCCACACTTCAACTGGACAGGCAGAAGCCCCTCCACACACAGACCATCCAACGTGTTGATTTGATGCAAGCAGGGAGACCCCACACCCCCATCACCCTTCTATACAGTATTGATTTGAGGCAGGCAGGAGAGAGCCAGGCAATAGCAGTAGCAGTAGCAGTGGAAACAGCGACAGTCCCAGACATTCCTCTCCTCTCCTCTCCACTCCTCCTCCAATCTCCTCTCTTCTCTCTTCTCTCATCACTTCCTCATCCTTACAGGGTTGTGGAGATATCCGGAGGGATGGAGGGATGGACTGACACTCCAGCGGAAGGGTGGAGGAAGAGGAGGATGAAGAGGAGGAAGTCGACGATGGACAGGACACACGGATGCGACATCACCACACATCATCATCATCATCACCATTCCCTTTCCTGATTGGCCCATCGTGATTGGAGTTTGATTTGATTGGTGGTTGCAAGCAGAGACAAAAAGGGGGGTGGGGATGGGGGTAGAAACAGAGAGAGCAAGAGAATGAGAGAGACAGAGCGAGAGAGAGAGAGAGAGAGAGAGAGAGAGAGAGAGAGAGAGAGAGAGAGAGAGAGAGAGAGAGCTCTGTACTGGCTTATGCCTGGTACAGTAAAGACAAACAAACAGGAAGACAATGGATAGAAAGAGGAAGTGAGAGATCGAGATGAAAGGAGAGAGGTAGGAAGAGACACCCAGAACAGATAGACGGAATAAAGAGAAAGCGACAGAAAGAGAGAGGGCAAAGAGAATTAGAGAGAGAGAGATAGAAAGGGAGAGGAAGGGGGAGAGAAAAGCAACAGAGAGAGGGGGAGAGAGAGATACAGAGAGAAGGAGAGAGAGATAGAAAGGGAAGAAAAGGGGGAGAGAGAAAGAACAAATGAGTCACACAGCAAACAGTGCAAAGAAATCATCCCAATGCATTACCAGATAATCAATGACAGGAGAAGGACGGAGCATGCACACATAAGGTCACATGGGCACATAGAGCTTGAAAGTGACGTCACTTCCCCCGATTTCATGGGACCTCAACGGCATTTTTAGCCGAAAATCGTAGCATGTAATCCAATGGCGGTATTAAAATGATATTTCGATCCCCTTCGAGTTGTGCCACGAGCTCCATATATGTTGTGTCTGATATTTTTGCTTAATTTTTCGTACGAACCCCCAAACTTTTTAGAAAGCTGTGTTTCTTCACATTTTTCATGCCGACGGCCTCGGAACAAAACATTGATACTTCTGCATGAATAATCTTTATCTAGCCTCTTAAACAGCATATTTGTAGCCCAGCGCATATCATGACTGAGATCAGAAGATATTTACTCGCTACCATGTTGTTAGATGGTCAACTTAGGTCCCGTGAAACGCGTAACTAAGGGACGGGACTTTCAAGCTCCATGGGCATCTATTCCCCCTTCCCAAACACACACAAATGCCTTGTCCACACCAAGAGCCACCTACGCTGCCTGGTAGCGGAGGTAGCAGAAACTTCCCCCCCTTGAATTAGCTGTATTTGCTCTGGACGTGACATGGACATGTTTGATTTAGCTAATCACATAACATTCGGAGTTATGATCATTCAAATTGTTTTTTTCGCCAAACCGTGTAATCGCTCATTACCATAACATTAGCTGACTTTGTATCGTTAAAATTGGCTATGCTCGCTCTGGTCGCTTCACTGCTGCCTAATTCGCTCTGGTCGCGAGCCCTCCATAGACAAATGATGACTTCTGTCGCTCCGTTAGCGTAGGTCGCTCGGTTAGCGTAGACCGCTCTGTTAGCGTAGGTCGCTCTGTTAGCGTAGGTCGCTCTTGGTGTGAACAAGGCAAAATGGTCACACACGCAGACAGGCATCAATCCCACAAACATAAGCACAGACAGACACACACTCAAAGCCTGCAAACTCTTCTACTTGTTCTATGTTCGAGACAGGAGCACACACACAAACAGGGTAGAAAATACAGTAGAGGCACCATATTCATCGTGTTTCAGAGAAAACACTGAGGCATATGTTCAGGCATGTTCAGTGTGGTTTACAGTGCGAACTAATACTGGACAATACGGCAAGCCACTTGCTATCAAAATCTTTCCCCCATAGACTGTACACAACTACTAGGCTTTTCCATATGGGCAGCTGTCGGTATGAGTGGAGACACTAGATGGCGACACCCCTGGAGTGACTGGCACTAAAGTTAATTAAATAGACCAGCATGTATGTGTACCAGTAGATGAGTAATTGGACTGGACCTTCAGCCCCCCCAAAAAAAAAAAAACAGACCAATGACTTTTTTGTGTGGATATCATGAGAACACTGCAACCAGAGATTCTTTAAGTATATAGAGATATGCCAACATAATAGGTTGCTATTAGGTCTGCCTAGGTCTGCCTAAAGGGGGATTTCCCCCCCTCCCCCTTGCAATAATAGAACCCGGAAACAATGGGCCAATGGAACCTCTCTCTCTCTACTCTCTCTGCTGCAACCCTCTGGAGAGGAAGCTTCAGTATAGTTCGCCAAAATGTACGGACGAAAAAAGATGTAACCATCATCTTTGTAATAAACTCACAATATGTGAAACGGAAAAAAATAAACTGGTGAGTGATTTGGATAAACGCATCAACTATGCAGCATCCTGAATAGAGTGGAGTGTGTGTGGGTGACTGAAGTGTATGTGGGTGACTGGAGTGTGTGTGTGTGACAGGAGTGTGTGTGGTTGACTGGAGTGTGTGTGTGTGAGTGACTGGAGTGTGTGTGGTTGACTGGAGTGTGTGTGTGGGTGATAGGAGTGTGTGCGTGTGTCTACGTGGCCTCTCTGTGACAGGGCGTTCTCTCACTGGCAGGGCAGCCACCAGTTACTATTTACAAACACCTCCACCCTGTCTCCATGGCAACACAACACACACGCACGAACGCACGCACGCACGCACGCACGCACGCAATGACTCAACCGGTGAGGGCATCGCTAACGGAGCAAAGACACATACGCACAAACACACACGCACGCTCACACGCACACACATTGGCATGCTCCACAACAGTAACACAGAATACATTTCTTATTCATTCAGGTCATTTGAGGCCAGATGCCTCTCACACAAAACACCTCTCTCTCCGCCTAGCTCCGTCCTTAGCTGCTTTTAAAACAGATCTTAAGACCCATTTTTATGCCCAAGCTTTTATTTCCCCTTGATCCTATTCTTGTCTTTTAAATCTCATCTGGGCCCTATTGACTTACTGATTTGTTTATTTATTTATTGCTTTAACCCACCTTTTTCTTTTTTAAAAATTATTATTTATTGACATTCTTGTGTGATCTTCATTCGTTTATTTAGATAGGTCTATTTGTTCTTATTGATACTTACTCCAGTAGCCTATATTTTTCAGTCAGTCCACTAATGCCTGTGTTTTTATTTTTGTGTGTTTTATGGATGTCTCCATTTCTGTTGCTTTATGTTGTTTCAAGTCTTTTTACTTAGGCCCTTCTGTTAGCACTTTGGTCAGCTGCTTTTGTTGTGTTAAAAGTGCATTGCAAATCAACTTTGACTTGACTTGACTTGACAAAATACTCACAAACTCACATACAGTACACATTTAGTGCAGTAGTATTGATTCTCTTTGCATGATGAACAGCCTCTGATCGATGGTCTACAGTGTCATAGTTGAATATTTAGCTGTGAAAAAAAATATTGTGTAGTTGCATACTATATACCAGGGGTGCTCAACTGGCGGACCCAGGTCCGGATGCGGACCCAAACGCAATGTCATCCGGACCAAGACAAAATCCCTCTGTATTTAATATGTATAAATTATACATGAGATTTCGCTGCCATGCGATCTATAGGTGTATTTCTGCGAAGCCAGTCTTATGACAAATAAAAGTATCATCACTATGACAACTCAGTGAGTGAGCAAGAGGCCAGTGCGGCCAGCGAGTGAGGCTATTTTCTGCATCGGTCCGTAGCGACTTTTTTGGACCCTGGAAACATATACGAAATTTGGCGAGTGGACCTTTTCAGTTTCTAGTTGAGCACCCCTGCTATATACAGTACAATCCAATGTATCTCATTTCCAACAAATGTAACACATGCAGTACTAACCATTTAAACTGCCCACAGCACAGGCAGAGACCTACACTGATTCTTTTCTGAGGTTGAGTTTTAGGAAGCAGTGTCTGTGTGTGTGTCTGTGCGTGTGTGTGTGCATGTGCGCGTGTGTGTGTGTGTGTGTGTGTGTGTGTGTGTGTGTGTGTGTGTGTGTGTGTGTGTGTGTGTGTGTGTGTGTGTGTGTGTGTGTGTGTGTGTGTGTGTGTGTGTGCGTGAGGTCAGAGTATATTTGAGTCAGTGGATATTTCTCTTCCTAGATGATCTTATAATGACGGAGACTAGACTTTATTCACCAGGGGCTCTATCAGGACACTGCCAACGTGGGCATCTGTGGTCTGTGGGAAGGCTCTCTATCTCTCTCTCTAAAACACACACAGACACACACACACACGCACACGCACACGCACACAAACCTAATCCAAAAACTAATTTGTCACAGAAAATTCTTCCAACCGCCAAATAAAAGAGCTCTTCTGCAGAGGTACAAGACATCTATGATTACTGTCATTTTAAAAAGTGTAATATCCATTTGATCTAGATGAAACATCTATGACCAGGAATTGCCGGTTATTACAATCTGAGCACTGTTAATGTATTTTTGTGTTTGGGAGTCTCAGTCAGCTCAAACATTTTCCTGACAGACGGGAAAGAAAAAAAAACCTACTTTTTTTCATTAATCGGCATATGCCATTAAATTATAAGTTACACATCCCTCTTCTATTTGAAAGTTTAACTCATCCCAAACATCTGCTAAACACATCTTAACAGCATATCTGTTTTAAAAAAAAAACTCTTATAATGACTTCATCCTATAATGGCTAGCTGATCCTTTAATATCCACTTCAATACTGGCGGTGGCTGATACTTTAATGATAGATGATACCTTAATGGTGGCTGATATTTCAGATGGGGCAGCGTTTTAACCTCTGAGGTGAGTTCAGTTCAGTTCTGAGTTAGTGCAGCATCAGCACAAGTCAGCAGATTCAGCAGCTTGAAGTGCAGTGCATTATGGGTAAAAGAACCACATCACAGAAAAGGGAAAGGGAAGATGAGAAATGGCAAGGGAGGAGGAAGAGGAGGAGGAGGAGGAGGAGGAAGAGAAGAAGAAGAAGAAGAAGAAGAAGAAGAAGAAGAAGAAGAAGAAGAAGAAGAAGAAGAAGAAGAAGAAGAAGAAGAAGAAGAAGAAGAAGAAGAAGAAGAAGAAGAAGAAGAAGAAAAAGAATAATAATAAGAAGAAGACGAAGAAGAAGAAGAAGAAGAACAAGAAGAAGAAGAAGAAGAAGAAGAAGAAGAAGAAGAGGAGGAGGAGGAGGAAGTAGAAGAAGCTGGAAGTGCAGTGTATTAAGATATTTGAAGCGATACCATACCATTTCTGGAAATAAACTGATTTTACACCTCAACTTGAGATAAACAATTTGTCTTGACATTTCTCCTGCTCTTCCAGCTGTTTCCTGAGGCTGGCAATGCAAATTCTAGCTGGCCGCCCACAATACTCAGTGGTAGCTGCTAGCTTGCAATGACAAGTAACATCACCAGAGAATGGCTGAAAGAACAAGGTACAACTCAACTATTCAACTCCAGCTCGTGAAATGACCTTATTTCCAGAATTTATACAGTATCGCTTTAAAATCCACATAAGAAAGAAAGAAAGGGAAGAGGAGAGGAGAAATAGTGAGGGAAGGAAGAAGGGAAAGGATGAATGAGGGAGGTAAAAAAAAGCACATGCACTGTGGGTGGTATCAGGTTCTGGTGGATTAAAATCTTTCACTTTGTGCATATAAGTCTCTATACCCTCCATAAGGATGTGTCTGCTTTGGTGGTCTGCACTTTATTTGAACTTCCAA
Source organism: Engraulis encrasicolus (assembly GCF_034702125.1). Lineage (NCBI taxonomy): Eukaryota > Metazoa > Chordata > Actinopteri > Clupeiformes > Engraulidae > Engraulis > Engraulis encrasicolus. The sequence continues at coordinate 13,310,614 of NC_085857.1, forward strand.
ATCTCATTGGGTCTGCTTGCCTGGCTTGTTGCTACAGAACTGTCAAGGGAATCCAAAGACTTTGAAGAGTCCCGTGATACAGTCCTATGAAAAAAATCTGCAAATAAACTACTGCCTCAGAAGTATAATTAATAATACGTATACACAAAGGTTCAGACTGTGTTTATGTACGAATAATTAATGTAAACATATTTCAACACTCTCTCGCAAAAGTGTGTTGACTTTTTGCATTACACAAAGACTTTTCTACTTTTTTGCTTGGATTGAAGTAAAGCTTGGTTACGACTGTGTTTATACTGTATTTTACTGGCACACTGTGGTTCAGGGGATTACTGACTGTACATTAAAAACCTATGCCCTGCTCATACTGTGCTGTTTAGAAATACAACTGACTTTGAATTTGATACAGCACATATTCAAGGTTTTATTTGTCACATGCCTTCTTGTACTTGGACAATTCAATTTGCAGCGAAATAAGTTTTGACATACTCTGTTGTGTATAGTAAAGAATAGGGAATCCTATTCCCAGAAATAATAATAACTTAAACATAATAATCCTGTAAATAATGCTCAGATGAATTCTAAATAAAAAAAGACGGCCTAGGTACATATTAAAAAAAACGGATGGCTTGAGGGAAGAAGCTCTTGCATAATCTCTTGCATTTTCCATTTAATTGCGCATAGATGTTTTCCAAAAGACGGATACAGTGTCAAAGATTTCAATAATACATCATGTCTGAGTAATGAGTAGATGGCTGATGAGTATTATGAGTATTGTGGATGCACTTGCAGACTGACTTCATTTGATAGTACACTCACGCAGACACGATACAAAAACCATGATGAGGTCAGTGTATCATCGTTAGGCCTTAATCGGACCAAGTCAGCCATTGGCCATTATAACTTCTCTCCCTCCTCGGCAACAGCGGAATGCCTTACATAACAATGACTTGTCTCCTTAGCTTAGCGCCGCCATGGTAACAACGCTGGCCGGCTACTGGTGGCAGCCAATGGCCGTGCAGCTGGACGGTGATAGAATGTTGAAAACATTCCGCTCTCCAAGATGTCATGCTGGGCTCAGCCACATGGAATGTGTTCAAGTTGAGTTATGTGTTTTGAATCATGCAGGCATAAAGAAATGGGAAAGACAGAGGGATAGAGGAATAGAGAGAGAGAGAGAGAGAGAGAGAGAGAGAGAGAGAAAGAGAGAAAGAGAGAGAGAAAGGCAAACAGAAAAAGAGATAGAATAGAGAGAATAGAGACTGAGATAGAATGAGAGAGAGAGAGGGTGCAGGAATGAGAGCATCTGTGCTTATGAAACTATTCCCTAAAGGGAAGATCTGCTGCGAGCCCAGACACCTGCCATGATGTCAGCGTAGAGAAAGGGCTGAGAACCTCAGCACGGGGAAAAAAAACGCATTGCTGAGACCAACTCTATGTTATTAGATATGTAGCTGAACAGACATCGTCACATGATTTAGATGTGATAAGTGATTCTCAAAGTGTGGTCTGGGGACCACTGGTGGTCCACGACAGAGCTCAGGTGGTCCGCGAGGGGATTGATACTTTTCCAAGACAAGCCAGCAGTAGGCTATATTTGTAACATAATTACATAGCTGAAGTCTTATTTTTACCGCAATAAGACAGGCTTACGTATGTGAATAAAAAGTGAGTGATCTGCATCGAAATTACCAGTGTCAAATAAGCACCCCTTAACTGTCAATTCATTTGACAGGTGGTCCCTGGACATTTTTGGGGGGACAAAGTGGTCCTCGGTCTGAGAAAGTTTGAGAAACACTGATTTAGACAAAAACAATACATGTGTCTCCATGTGTTTGACATGTTACACAAAGGCCTGCCAGACTAACGTACTGTTCAGCTTCACAGTGCTGTGACGGCACACAGAGTAGATTTTGTTTGTTTGTTTTTTATTATGCTCTTCTCATGTAGCCTCGCTCGGGAAAATAGCTGTATACTGGGGTGGAATAGGTGTTTGGTGGAGAGTCTCTTGACCTTTTTAAAATTGGACACAGATGTGCAATGGCAGGCAGGTCTGTGAACCGATCTGACGAAGGTCAATGGCCAGCTCTTGCGGAGTGTGAATTAAATGTGGCGTGAGCGAGTGGGACAGTGGCCGATCCTACAATGACTGGTGCCTCACGGTAGGGACATA
>NC_085857.1:13322786-13327786 GCF_034702125.1 Engraulis encrasicolus
AAATTGCATATTTTTAATTTTATTTATGTAATATAACTATTTATATGTATTATCAAGTACATGAATGTAAACCAAGCCAACAACGGGGTTCTCTAAAAATATAGAAGTGCAGGTCTTCAGAAATGGAGTTAGGGGGTTTTGCATCTGAACTCTTCATGTATTACTATCATCAATATTAATATCTGACTGTCTTGAAGAGCCCTGCTGTACCGTCACACCGGTGTGACAGGAATGTTCGGGCAGTGAAAGTTCTATAGAATTCTGGGCGTCATTCAATACAATATGGAATTGTAGAATCTGGCATTGTTATAGAACGCATTCTTTTTATAGAATGCTCAAAAACCCACACTCTTAAAGGTTAATATCTGACTATCTTGAAGAGCCCTGCTGTAGCGGCATGAGGACTGATACCATTGAGGGGAGGACCAGACCAAAATCATCAGCAGTTCACCAGGCAAACGCCCCGCATGCCACATGACCAATCCAGCCAGGCGTTACTCCCATCTATACGATATCTGGCCATGCCCTGAATGGGTTGAGTAAATCAGTACATTGACATTTGCTGCGTGTCGATGTAGTGGGAGTCACAGACAAGTGCAAATCATTGGCGAGACTGTGGCGTATTTGACACCGTCTATCCATTCTTGTCTCATTAGAGTACAAAATCATTAGTACAGGGGTGAAAGTGGAAAAAAAAACCTGAGCCTGAACTTTTTCCCCTGCTCTACCGACGACGACAAGATACTGCATTGTGACGTAACGTAGGCCTATTTTGACACATTATTCAAACATTTAATAGCCTTTGTATGACAATTATTCAAGCCTGATAGTAGAAGAAAACCCTGAACCTGTAACACTTTCGGAGATAAGAATGACCTAATGGCTAATTATTATCAAGGATTTTATTTTTGCAAACTGTCAAGCCTGAAAACAGGCATGGAGCCTGAATACTATCAGCCCTGCAAGTCCAAAACCTCCTCCTACAATGTGGTGCCCCTGGCACTACACCTCACAGGTGCCCCTGTCCTGCCGAAAAGCGAGTCCCTGCCAGAACACGAGTGCCCTCATTGAAACCAATGGAAACCAATGACCAATTTTTCAGATATTTTTTTTACCCATTTTTGCAGACAAATAAGACACAATTTAAGATGGAAAGCTTATCAATAAAGCATCTACATTCCTTTTGGAAGTATTACAAAGAGCTGGTTACAATTTCAGTATTATTTCCATAAAAGAATCGAAGAATTGTCATAACAAATGTTACGGTGTCATTCAAATAGCTCATATTAAGTGGAGGACGAGTAATGTTTCATAAGCATATTTTTAGTTCATAAATTATGTAATTCATTCTGCAAAAAATAGCATAATTTCCTCTCAAAAAATGCCATTGGTTTCAATGAGGGCACTCGTGTTCTGGCAGGGACTCGCTTTTCGGCACGACACCCCCATACAATACAGCAGGGGAGGGGAACCTATGTCTCGAGGGACGTTTGCGGTTTGAGGTCGTTTTATCCAGCCCCCGAAATAATTTTAATGTTAAGCAGCTTCATATGAAATATGACATATGAAATTACATTGGCAATACAATTAAGTTACAGTCAGGGGTGAAGGTGGGGTCTGTTTTAAAAGGTGGCTGCCTTCAATATAGGCCTAAAGTGCAGGGGGAAATCGTAGTTTGTGTTCATAGTACGGCCCTCGGAGGACTTTAACGGCCCTTGGAGAAATTTAAAGTGGCCACTCAGATGAAAAAGGTTCCCCACCCCTGCAAATACAGAGTCAGTAAATGTTGTGCCATACAGTGCCCCTAAACTGGTTGGTGCCCCTGGGCCCTGTGCCGTTTGCCCTTATGGATAATCCGGCCCTGCCTACGATAATAAATGCCTGGCTATGATTACATTACATTACATTACATTTCACTTAGCTGACGCTTTCATTTGTTCAAAGCGACTTACAACTATTACTTTTCAGGGTATTGGTTACAGTCCCTGGAGCAATGTAGGGTTAGGTGCCTTGCTCAAGGGCACTTCAGCCATGGATGGAGGTGTAGGCAGAGGTCAGGGGGATTCGAACCGGCAACCCCTATATTGAAAGACCAACTCTGTAACCACTAGGCCACGGCTGGCCATATGATCTGGTTCTAATAGCCCACAAAGTTTGAATTGAACTAGAACTAATTTAAATGTGGTATTTTATCTCAATTTTCAATTCAAATTTTTAGATTTAGTAGGTTTTTTTTCGAGAAACATTGAGATTTCGGGGAGAAAACACCGCTTATCAATTAATCGTAAGTCGATCGATAAGGCTATCAACTAATGATTAATGAATTAATCGATAATTTGCATCCCTAGTTCTAATAGCCCACAAAGGTAGGCACACGCCTCTCTCGTGGCAGGAGATGTAATCCATAGCTAGAGGAGTCTAGTGATGATTCATAGGGCTTTTGAAATCACTGTGATAGACAGACTGTAGGTACAAGTCATCTTGTTCATTACATTGATTGGTTGAAGTAGTATCTTGTTGCATGCAGAGGGATTTGAATTAGATCTTTTAGCCAACCCGCACCTTACTATGAATTTCTTACATCCTGGAGTTTAGAGCCAGAGACAGACCATACAGGGCTCTAAATGAACTTTTTTAATCACCGGTCAAAATGGCTAGTAGAAGTCAATCTTACTAGCCAAATGCACACTCACAAATGGGCCAAAGTGGCTAGTATGCTTTCTTTTCTACCAGCCAAACTGAATTTTCACCATCATTTGGCCGGTTGGCCGGTGTTAATTTAGAGCCAGAGCCAGAGACAGGCCATATACAAGTACCCATAGCAAACACAGGGATCACTCCTCACCACTGCACTAAGAGGGATGACTAGTACTAGGGATATGTACAGGGTTGCCAAATTGGGCTGTTTCCCACCCAATTGGGCTGCTTAGGATGGCCATGTGTGGGTAAAAATGGCATTTAGCAGAAAAACCTGCCCAATTTTTGCCATAGAAATCAATAGAATTGGGCGGGATTTTGTGCTTCTAGGCGGGTTTTGAGCATTTTTTGGGCTGGAAATCATCAGCCTCATCTGGCAACCCTGGATATGTAGGCATACAAAAAATCACAACTACAATTTACCCACCCAGATGGTACAGAACTGCTACATAACTTTGGGTACATGCCCCCCCTCCCAAAGCAAAACTAGACAACAAACAACATTTAGGGTAGCAGGGATGGAAATTAACTCCCACAAAATATGAACTTCTGACAGCCTCACCGGCCAAGTAATTATTTTGTAAAAAAAATAACTGTGCTAAAAAGCGAAAACAAATAGCCACTTTCATATTTTCCTGGGAATTTGCAGCTTTTTAAGCTGGTGGATATCCCCATTCCCACTCTATTCTACATGGCAGAGACAAGGTTGAAGCCTTTCATGATTTTTTTGCGTCATTTTATTGAGAAGAATCTGATTAAATCAATACGTGCAATTACATTCATGCAATGGAAACGAAAGAAAAACAAAAAAAATTAACAAAAACAAAACAAGGTTTGTAAGAAAAACGAAACAAATCAAAATGACATACAAAAAAGGGGCAAAGACATGGCAAGAAAAAAAAGCATAAAATGGACAAAAAGATGAAAATGAGAAACAAAAAAAAAGCGTAAAGGAGGGATGCCATAGCTTGTTTGTTTGTTCGTTTGTTTGTTTTATAAACAACAGAAAACAAAGATGTCAGCGAAACATGACATTTATATGCGTGTTACACACAGCACAGAAGGCAACGGCATAAAAAAGCAGAAGCACTCGACAAGCAAATAAATGGAGGGAAGAAAGTAAACAAAAAGTAAACAAAAATAAAAAGATATGGATGACAGAGAGCAAGTCCCTTACACTCACTGACACATTCACCATTTTCCAATGTCAAGTGTTCTAGCCTTGGTAGTGCGTGAAACACCCAGTGATTGGATATTCCGCGGAGTTCACCAAAGAGTATCAAATCACTAGGCATTTCACGCACTACCAAGGCTAGAAGACTTGACATTGGGAAATGGTCACAATCTCACTTACTACCCTTTGTCATACACACACACAAACACGCGCACACACACAAGTTTGCATTCTTCACACACACACACACACACACACACACACACACACACACACACACACACACACACACACACACACACACACACACACACACACACACACACACACACACACACACACACACACACACACACACACACACACACACACACACACACACACACACACACACACACACTTAAGTTAAGTTAAGTTACATTTCTTTGCAGCTCTAGGTCGGTGTCAATGTTTTTAGAGGTTTTTAGAGTTAGAGGTCCAGCTTTAATGAGCTCCATAGTAAAATATGGAAAATTAAAACCCTCAAAAACTACACATCCCAACATTCCAATAACCACCTCCACCTCCACTTCCCACAATACCTTTCTGCACTCTGCATAGCAACTCGTATCCTTGGCATCTTAAAATAAAGCACCTCACATCTTCCAATGACACCAAAAAAACTTTGCAAGTATTTTTTTCTATTCTTTTCCCACCCTTCCTTCGTTCCTTTCATTTCGTCAAGACATTCTTTCACCATTCTTTTGTTTCTTTTCATCTGAAGACGTTTTAGTCACATTCTTGTCTTTTAAAATAACCATTCTTGTCTTTCACCCTGTCTCTCACCCCTTCATTAAAAAAATAAATCAGTGTTAAAAGACACAAACACTTCACAGCATTGAAAGCTTTTGTTGTCTACAACGTTTTCGTTCTCCTCTCCACAGGATGAATGCAGTTACGGCCCAGCACAAATCTGGGGCAAAGTCTTTCCGTCTTTTTTCTCCCTCTCTCTGTCTTTCTGCTTTTCCTTCCATCACGACATTTTTTTTCTCGTGTTTTTATCTGCTCGTACTTCTGTCGTCCAAACCTTGCGTTGTGTGTCCTGTTCGATTGTGTTGTGGTGGTGTTGTTTGTTTTTGTTTTGTTTTGT
>NC_085857.1:13332786-13335286 GCF_034702125.1 Engraulis encrasicolus
TGTTGTGTGTGTGCCTGTGTGTGTGGGTGTGTGTGTGCAAATGTGTGTGTGTATCTACATTATCCTCACCAGGTTGTTCTTGGTCTTGGCCACTTTGGGGTTGTGTGTGTGTGTGTGTGTGTGTGTTGGGGTGTGTGTGTGTGTGTGTCTACTATGTTCTCCTCACCAGGTTGTTCTTGGTCTTGGCCACGTTGGGGTCGTCGGGCCCCAGGCGCGTCTCGTAGATCTCCAGGGCCCTGCAGTAGTAGTATTCCACCTCCTCATACTTGCCCTGGTTCTGGCACAGCAGAGCCAAGTTATTCAGCTGCTTAGCCACGTCAGGATGGTCCCTACCCAGCACCTACACAGAAGAGGGGATGGAGGGAGAGAGAGAGAGAGAGAGAGAGAGAGAGAGGGAGAGGGAGAGAGGGGGAGAGAAGGAGAGAGGGAGAGAGGGGGAGAGAAGGAGAGAGAGAGAGAGAGAGAGAGAGAGAGAGAGATTAGAATGGTATAGGTACAGCAGCGCCAGGTTATTCAGCTGCTTAGCCACATCAGGATGCTCCCTACCCAGCACCTGGACCAGAGAGGGGGGGAGAAGAGGAGAGAGGGAGGGAGAGAATGGAGGGATGTGTGAAGGCAGGGAAGAAGAGGAGAGAGAAACGTTAGCCAAGGATGATTCTGACACAGCAAGGCCAGGACACATCAAGATGGACCTGGAGAAGGTGGAGGGAGAGAGACATGAGGGATCGGCACAAACAAATAAGCTAAGGCTGTTTTATTCTCACAGTCTCCTGCAAAAGGCAAACAACCAGACAAAGAGCTAGAGAGAGAGAGAGAGAGAGAGAGAGAGAGAGAGAGAGAGAGAGAGAGAGAGAGAGAGAGAGAGAGAGAGAGGCAGACACGAAATAAATGAATAAATTATAAACTGTCTGAAGGGTAATGCTTCACCGTAGAACAGACAGATAAATGAAGAATGAAATGGCTGCAGGTTTTGCTTGTTAATTTACTGCATAACGATTGTTCTTTGGGATGTTTTATGTGAACACTATTTTGCAGAATGTAAAACAAACAACCCTACTGTCAACTACTTATTCCCTTGGGGGTGTTTTGTTTCCTAATTACATTTTTAATTTAACTTAACAACCTCCTCAGGTCTTATTACGGTATGCTGTGCACGCCAACAGGAATCGTTCCACCCACCTGACTTCTTCTGTGGTGTGTGTGTGTGTGTGTGTGTGTGTGTGTGTGTGTGTGTGTGCCTTCTAGATTTTGGCTTGCCATACCTAGATGTTCTGACAAAAAACATTCTCATTCATTTATTTCAATAAGTTTGCGTGTCCTTTTAGAGCTTCTAGATCTTGGCCTGAAAAAACATTCTCATTTATTTATTTCAATAGGTTTGTCCCCTGTGGCTTGCCGTACCTTCTCTCTGATCTCCAGGGCGCGTTTGCAGAGTGGCTCCGCCTCCTTGTACTTGCCCCTCTTGCCGTACAGCACCGCCAGGTTGTTCAGCGTGGCCGCCACCTGCACAGGACACAGGAAGACAACGTTAAAACATTACCGCCACCTACACAGGACACAGGAAGACAAAGTTAAAACATTACCGCCACCTACACAGGACACAGGAAGACAACGTTAAGACAACATTAAGACAACGTAAAGACAGCGTTAAAGGGACACTGTGCTGGAAATGCATTCCAATTGCATTTTTCATACATGAAAAGGGGGATATTCTCCATGGTCTGCTATTTGAATTTCCAGAAATTGACATTTTTAGCTGCAAAACTTACTGTACTTTGGTTATACTAGTAAATATTGGTTTATTATTCAGTAAATGTTCATGACAAGATACAATTTGGTAATAGACAGCACAGTTTCAATGAGCAGCATAGTTGCAGTACCCATTCTGGCCACATTCTACACAGTGCACCTTTAAATACCAGAAAAGTTTTGCTTAAAATACCAGATAAACTTGTCGACTAACTGGTATATTTGAATGTGCATATAATCTTTAATCTTTATGACTCGGGTTAGCCTGGAAAACAACTGAGAAATTGCTACTGCCATTTGCACTTGCTGGCTTCTTCCTGAATCTTGTGTGTGCAGACGGTTACAGCTGAATGGACAAGTGACGGTCCTGGATTGTGTAATATGCTGTGTCACTGGGACATCATCATGGGTTATGGCCACGCAATAAAATTCTCATGTGATGTGATGTGGTCCTTTTCATGGATAGTTAGTAGCTACCGTACTTGCTCCTGGGGAAGAGCTGTAAAAGTGTTGTCCAAGAATGTGTTCATGGGGTTGTCTACTAACTGGTATATTTATATCCCCGAAACGCGGAGCGTCGGGGATGTAATGGTTTTGCGTGCGCCGCCGCCGCGTCCGCCGCCGCCGTGTCCGCCGCCGCCGCGTCCGCGTCCGCCGCCGCGTAAGGTCTTTCGTGTTAACGCGATAACTTTTGAACGGATGTTTGGATTTGTCCCAGATTTTTTGGGTGAATGCTCTAGGACAGGTTCAT
>NC_085857.1:13337786-13347786 GCF_034702125.1 Engraulis encrasicolus
AGCGAGTGGTCCGCTCCTTTGATTGATGGAATTATGAAGCAAACAAATGTGACAGAGTCAATTTATGAAATTATGTATTTATTCATGTTTAAAATGCATTCTGGTCCGTGAAGAGTATACAGAAAAGAGAAAAAGGCAACCAATTTACTTACTCCAGATCAAATCAAAAACATAAGTTAACAATACATTAATAGTGTGTTTGCATTTATTCTGGTACATACATAACAGACATGGACAAATATCAGACAAAAAAAAGCCAACTCGTTGTTCTGGTACTCTTTCTAAATTATTCACTTAAGTCTCTAATTATTCATTTATAAATGTGTTTTGGTTACTGTAAGCAGCATGATAAATGCAATTAGTACACTGTACACAGTTATAGAATGTTTGTATTATTTCTGATCTCTGTAGGCACCAATTAGTTTACTATTAGAGCTAACAAATGAATTTACATGAAGCTATTAAACTATGAATGGATGAATGTGTTCTGGTCCCTTGAAACACAAAGAGAAGAGCTACCCAATTAGTCCTTGATATAGACATTTACAGTACGCTCAGTGTGTTCAGGATTCCCTAAAACACATTCACACCACTTTACACACCCCTCCTTAGATATTTCATAAAATACGAGCTATGAGGAAGATCCCAATGGCGGATCGAAACGTTGTTGATTGTACTGTATAATATAATTAAATAAAGTTATATCCTTGGAGCTCATGCCCAGTGTGCGGACCACTTCATCACACATCAAATATAAGCAACCGTATGAATGAACATTTTCACATGTACTTTTTAAGGACATCACTTCATCACTTCACCTTATGTAAATATATTGAACTGTATGCAACCCTCTACTGCACACACACTCATAGGGTGTGAAGACATTGAAGACTAACTCTAGAGAGAGTTGCGTTGCGCGTGTCTGTTCGCATGTGAGACTCAAAATGGTAAAAACAGCATTAGGATGAAGGGGGTGTGTGAGTGTGTGTATGAGAGATGCTATTTTGTTATTTTCCCAAGCGATTTACCAAAAAGTGGCTCAAATGACCTGAAGTCAATAGCGTGTGTGCGTGTGTGAGAGAGCTCCATGTGTCTGTTCCCAAGTCAGACTCTAAATGTTAAGGATGAGAAGAGAGGAGAGGAGATGAGAGGAGAGGATGGAGAGGATGTGCAAGGCAAGGCATGGCTTCATTGGCCATAAGTCCAGCCCTGGTGCAAGAGAGGAATTTTCCCTCTCCTTTTGCCTGGGAGTGACCGCGCACATGTGTGTGTGTGTGTGTGTGTGTGTGTGTGTGTGTGTGTGTGTGTGTGTGTGTGTGTGTGTGTGTGTGTGTGTGTGTGTGTGTGTGTGTGTGTGTGTGTGTGTGTGTGTGTGTGTGTGTGTGTGTGCGCATGCATGTATGCATGTGCACACTGTGTGTGTGTGTGTGCGCGTGTGCGCGCGCGTGTGTGTGTGTGTTTGATGAGTGTATGGTGGTAAAGATTTCCCATTTCCCCTGAAGCGGCAGACACAGGTCACCATTTAGCGACATCATTAAATATTTTAACAAGCCTGGCCTCTCTATCCCTCTATTGTCTCTCCCTCTCTCTCTCTTTCTTTCCCTTTCTCTCTCTATGGAGAAGGATAGCCCCACTGCCTCTCTCTATCCCTCTATTCTCTTTCTTTCCCCGCCTCTCTCTATGGAGAAAGATAGCCACACAGCCTCTCTCTCTCTTTCTCTATGTACCCTTTCCCTCCTTCTCTCTCTCTCTCTCTCTCTCTCTCTTTCTCTCTCTATTGAGAAGGATAGCCCCACTGCCTCTCTCTCTCTCTCTCTCTCTCTCTCTCTCTCTCTCTCTCTCTCTCTCCTCTCTCTCTTCCAGCCTCCTCTCTCTCTCTCTTTCTCTCTCTCTCTCTTTCTCTCTCTATGGAGAAAGATAGCCACACAGCCTCTCTCTCTCTTTCTCTATGTACCCTTTCCCTCCTTCTCTCTCTCTCTCTCTCTCTCTCTCTTTCCCTTTCTCTCTCTATTGAGAAGGATAGCCCCACTGCCTCTCTCTCTCTCTTTTTCTCTACGGTACCTTTCCAACCTTCTCTCCCTCTCTTTCTCCCCTCTTTTGTTCCTTCTCTTTTTTCTTTCTTCCCCTCTTTCTCTCTCTACCTTCTCCCCTTCCAAGTTACTTTTTTCGCCCTATCCCTTTCTCCCTTTCTCTTTTCCCCCCTGTCTCCATCCCTTCCAGTGTCTGTGGAGATGGCTATCCTCTCCCTCTTTTTTCCCCTATTTCCCATTTCTTCACTCTGCAGCAGTGGAGAATCTGGTCTGCGTTGTTTTGTCAATATGAAGAGACATGAAGGCCTTGTCTGCCTCTGTCTTCCTTCCTTTCTTTCTTTCTTTCTTCTCTCCCTTTGCTTCGCTCTCTCTCCCATCTCTCTCTCTCCCATCTCTCTCTTTCTCTCCCATCTCTCTCCCATATCTCTCTCTCTCTCTCTCTCTCTCTCTCTCTCTCTCTCAGCAGTGGAGCATCAAGACTGCTGTGTGTGTGTGATTATGAAGCCAAGCAGGGCCTTTCCTCTTTCTCTGTTCCCCATCTTCCTCTCCCTCCCCCTTGTATACCACCACCCCCCCCCCCTATACCACCACCTCCCTCCCCCCCTTGTATTCCACCACCTGCCCCCCCCTATACCACCACCTCCCTCTATGCTGCAGCGGTGGAGAATAGGAACTGCTGTGTCTGTAATGATGAAGACCCATGCAGGCCTCTATCTCTCCCACAATCTCTCCTTTTCTTTTCTTTTCTTTTCTTTTCGCTTCCTTATACCTCCCTCTCTTTTTCCCTCCTTCTGTTCTCTTCTTCATGCCACCCCATCCCCCCAACCCACAGATGGTGCTCCTATCCATTCATCTCCAAAACACCAAGACCCTGTACTGCATCTTCCACAATCTCTCCATTTCTTTTCCTTCTCTCTGCCTCCATCTGTTCTCCCTTCATCTCCACAACACCACACGTGGAGAGTGAGACATGGCGCTCTCTCACTCAATATTTTTGGAATGCTTGCACACCTCCTTGGGCCAGGTGCGTAGTGAGTGGAACCACTGTCACCAAAATTGTAAAAAAAAAAAATTGAATTGCTTGAAGAAGGTCATTAGACCGAAACGTCGCAAGTAAAACTCAATGCGAACAGTGTGCTGGAGCTTTCACTTTTTCCTCTACGTCCATTTATCCACCCCCCCCTCCTTTCTTTGTATCTCTCACACCTCATCCCCCCCCNCCCCTCTCTCTCTCTCTCTGTCTGTCTGTGCGTGTGCTCGTCATTTCTGGAAATTGGAAGGTGGAAACTGAGAGATGGGGCTCCTATCTTTTCATCTACCATCTCTGACTACTGTGTCTGTGATTAAGACCCATGCAGTGTCTGTGCCCATCATGTCAGGATATTGGAGGCTGGAAGCTGAGAGATGATGCTCCCCACCTACCTACCGACACACATTGATTTTACCCCAATGTATCGTCCAGGCCCAAACACACACACACACACTCTTCCATACATGCAGTGCAGTGCACCCTCTCTCACCTGTGCACCAGTGCCAGGATGTTCAACATGTTGGTCACGTCTGGGCGGTCAAGGCCACCTCACTTCCAGGCCTTGACATTAACTTTTTCACCCACCGGCCACTGTGGCTAGTGGCTTTCCCAAGGCACTAGCCATGCAGGTATTCCACTAGCCACAGATTTTATATTGTTTTTTTTTTCTTTCTCTTGAATGTGTATGTCTAACCTCAAAAGATGAGATGCTAAAGCAAGATGAGTGCATAACTTTCTACATGGAAGTAGCCTACATATATCAAGCAGATAGGAACTGAGTTACTGAGCTTTTTCTTGAACTTAAATACAAACAATTGATACTCGAGGGGCAAAAAAACGGAATACAGGCTATGATGCATATGTCACACTAAGGAATAAGCTGCCTGCTAAATTGGCTAGTGGCACTGAAATTGTTACTAGCCACAGCCAAGTTTTGCCAGCATTTTGCCGGATGGCAGGTGCCAATGTCAAGGCCACCTCATACCACAGACACACTTCTACCTACCCACGTGAACTTTGAGACATACCCCCCCATCTCACACACTCACCCTCCATTGACGATGCAACCACCTTTCTTACTGTCTAAACTCCATCTCACCTGAAGATGATGTGCATTGTGGACCCTGACACACCAACCATCAACTGCTGGTGGGGGTCAACAGCTGTGCATACACACCACACGTAGGCCCACATTGGGCAATCATGGATAAGCGGTTAGGGCGTCTGACTTGTAGCCCAAAGGTTGCTGGTTCGACTCCCGCCCCGCCCCAGGGAGAGGCATAAAATGCAGTGCTTTGTCACAATGAGTGCTGTGTCACAATGACAATGGGAGTTTGGAGTTTACCAGGTGGTAAAAAAACAACAACTATCTTTTGAAGGAGGGAACCAACGCACACCAGAGGTTTCGAGGTGGAGGTGTAGCGGGTAGATCAGTTTTTTAGAAGAAGATACCGCACACTCTTGTCCATCGTGCTGCCATTTTCTTAATAGATGGCAGCACGATGGACAAGAGTGTGCGGTATCTTCTTCTTCTAAGAAGAACAACAACAACAACAAAAATGCAGCAATAAACTGACCTGTACACCAGTGCCAGGATGTTGAGCATGGTAGCCACGTCCGGGTGGTCGTGTCCGGAGGTCTTCTCCAGGTCCTCCAGGGCCTGTTTGCAGAGGGGCACGGCCACCTCGTAGCGGCCCTGCGAGGCGTACTGGATCACCAGGTTGTGGAGGGTCCTCAGGCGGGCCGGGATCTCATAGCCACCCTGCTGGGCTGCCGCCACCGCCGCGCTGTTATGCTGCTGAGGCACTGGGGAGGGAGGGGGAGGAGAGAGAGCAGAATTAGAAAGAGTCTGACTGAAATAGGCACATAGGCCCTACCGTGGCTGATATGGTAGGGCACACGTTTACCACTCGGCCGACCCGGGTTCGATTCCCGGTCCGGGTCCTTTGCCGGTTCTTCCCCATCTCTCTCTCCCAGCTCACTTCCTGTCTCTCCTCCACTATCCTGTCTCACAAAAACCAATAAAGCCTGAAAAGCCCCAAAAAATACTTAAAAAAAGAAATAGGCACATAGACTTCCAGAGCTGCTGTTACTTCTGCACTAGGGAGGAAGAGGGAGCAGAGGAGAGAGAGAGACCAGGAGGAAAGTTAGAAAGAGTTTGAATGAAATAGGCAGATACTGCAGGCCTGTCGGGTTGATGCCAGCACTGTACCGTTATGCAGCTGGGGAGGGAGAGGAGAGGGAATGGAAAAGCGGTGACAGAGAGGGAACAGATAGAAGAATTAGAAGAAGAAGAAGAAGAAGAAGAAGAAGAAATTATGTAAAAATCAAGTCAAATCCATTGATATTACAATTCAATTTTGAAAAACCACTGAAATTAAAATGTAGGAACCCACACCCAAACCGCATGGAATTCACAGACCTACATCCAAACAGTGCCACGTCAATAGATATTGGCAAGAAGTGTGTCTTGACAGGTATGGATTTTCCAATAAAACATCGATAGGGCATTTACATTGCAAGTCTTTAAAAAAAAACAAAAAAAACCTTTGATTGATTTAATGATGCACCATAGCCCCAAGTAAAAGGTCAAAAGGGACACCAATAAGTCCATTGACCCAGGACAGAGGACACCAGTAACAGTCACTTCAAGGGGAACTATGGATACGCCGAGGGCTTGTCATATGGTTAACGATAAAATAGTCTCTCCTTCACAATAAAGCACACTAGACTACTATTACTACTGGACTCTTCAGTATAGATCAGGGAAGTCAAACTCATTTCATTTCAGGGGCCACGTGTAGTCAATTTGCTCTTAAAGTGATACTGTCCCATTTTTGGAAATAAGCGCATATTACACCTCCCCTTGAGTTAAATAATTGAGTTTTACCTTTCTCCTGTACTTTCAACTGTTCTCTGAGTATGGCAGTGCAAATTTTACCTCCAAGCTAGCAGTTAACATTGACTCCTATGAGACCAATTAGCCACCAGCTGGTCTCATAGGACTCAATGTTAACTGCTAGCTTGGAGGTAAAATTTGCACAGCCATACTCGGAGAAAGTACAGGAGAAAGGTAAAACTCAATTATTTCACTCAAGGGGAGGTGTAATATGCGCTTATTTCCAAAAATGGGACAGTATCACTTTAAGTGAGCCAGACCAGTAACGTAATTGTGAAATATTGCAAATTTCTGCTTCATATCAGAATCCCATTTCTTGTCAGCCATCTGGAGGTGGATGTCAGCGGGTATATCAGGAGGACTGACTGTACAATGGTGAGCAAAAAGTCAAAATTTGTTATCAAGTATTTTAAATGATTTAATATTGAAAAAGTATCATACACCTGCATCACCTTTTGTAATGGATAAGCGATGTATTTATTTTTATTTATTAACATGCTGTACCCCCCCTTCCCCCTCCCCCGAGCACATTTTGGATGCTTTCAGTCATGGCCCATGGAGGGGATTGCGCAATAATAAGGAAGGCAGAGCCCATCCTGGTTCGTGGTCCTATGACTTTTTAGAGCACTATAAAGTGTGTGTGTCGTCAAGGTGGCCGCCTTAACTACAAAGCGCTGGGGGAAACCACCAAACCCTATACTATTGTAACACGGGAGGAGTTGTGCAATAACAAGGAAGGCTCGCCACTTACTTCCTGAGCCATGGTCGTCACCGTCGTCAGGGAAGAGGTCATCCAGAGTGTCCTTGGGGGTCTCTCCTTCCTTCTCCTCCTGCTGTGAAGACACGATGCACAAATACACATCATTACATTACATTACACTTAGCTGTACGCTTTTATCCAAAGCGACTTATCATTGTTTTCAGGGCATTGGTTACAGTCCATGGAGCAGTGTGGGGTTACACCAACACAAAGACAACAACATGCCACAAGTAGCGCATTTTGAAGCCCACTTCATAAACAGTACATCACATCCAAAATCAGGTCCACAAACAGCACATAACAACAATGTACTGTAATTAGAGGCCCATTATGAAGCAAAATAATAATGATGACAGTGATGTACAGGGCTTACAGTAGGAGTACTTTTTGAAGCACACTTCATGAGCGTCACCGCAAAAAAGTCCACAACAATAAAAATGCATTATATAAATGATAACGATGCGCTGCACTTAGAGGCACTTTTTAAAAACATGAACGTCACCCCAAAATAAAGTCAACAACAGCAAACAACATATAATGATGAAAAAAACCATGTGCTGGACTTAGAAGTTCTCATAATGGGAAAAAAACAGCACCAACCTAAAAGGCCCATTCACAATACAAACGTTTTAAAAGCCTTCATGGTTTTGACTTATAATCTCTCCTACTGATTCAAGTTGGAGCAGTCAAGCCTACATAGAGTCAAACTCTGACAAAAAAATGACAATAGCACCACACGATGACAAAGCATTTTTTTTCCCCTTTAATGAGGTGTATCTTGTACAGAGACAGAGTGGACACAGCTCATAAATCCCTCATCATAAAATACAAAACAATAGCAACAGCAGCAGCAGCACGGCATAAAAAATGACCCAGGGCAACTCAAAACAATAATAAAACAATTTCCTCATTCTCCAAAAAGTAGCTTCTTTGTCCTCATTCTTGTCTTTTCTACCCTCTCTCTCAATTTCCTCGGTCAGCTTCTTTGTTTTCTACGCTTTTTCTTCTTTGTGTTAGTCAAAAGCGTGAAGTTATAATCAACTAACTAAGACTTATTTTTTGGAGCTTCCAGTCGCTTGAAACTCATCGGTTTTCCCTCTTTCTTGGTTTTTTTGTCTCCTGTTTGTCATCTGTCCCTCTACTACTGGGCAAGTTGTAAGCAACTGGGACTTCTATTTGGAGCTTGCACTTGTTTAAAATATATATTATTCTCTTCCTTATTGTCCATCTCTGGGCAGCTTGTTGGATATTAAAACATCTTTGCTTAAAATTCATTCAATGTCTTGGGTTTTGTCTCTCACCTTCTACTGTAAGCTACTACCAGAGATATTCTATAGAGATATGCCAACATAATAGATTTCTATGGGCACCTAGGGCACCAGGTTCCGGTCTGCCTAAAGGGCCGTGTCATAATGCTCCTACAATGAATAGAACAGTCCTTAGGTCTGCCTAGGTCTGCCTAAGGGGGGGCATAATAGAACCAGGAAACAATGGGCCAATGGAACCTCTCTCTCTCTACTCTCTCTGCTACTACTGCAAGCTGCTGGGACTTCTTTTTAGAGTTTCAAGGCACTTACAAATCATCTTTTTTCACTCTTTCCATCCCTCTTTTTTGCCTTTCACACCTCCACTGCGCTGCATTTTAAATATTTCACAGCCTCTGTAAAAGGTGACGAGTGTCTATTTCCACAGTCGGTGTATGTGTGTGTGTGTGTGTGTGTGTGTGTGTATGTGTTTGTGTCTGTGTGTGTGTGTGTGTGTGTGTGTGTGTGTGTGTGTCTGTGTGTGTGGCTGTAAACGGGAACGCTAGTCATCATTAGCGTGCTAATGCCTTATTCATGCACAGTGTAGGTAGGGGAGAAAGAGGAGAATGACACCCCCCCACCCCCGAACACACACATGCACGCACGCACACACCAATTTATTGATGGTTAATTGCTATAGTTATTGGAATCTCTCTCTCTCTCTCTTCCTCTCTTACACACTCCCACGTGCGTGCACACACACACACACACACACACACACACACACACACACACACACACACACACACACACACACACACACACACACACACACACACACACACACACACACACACACACACACACACACACACAGGTTTGACAGGCTCTGTGGTGTGGTTAACAATGGATACCAATTTGTTGAAAGGTAATAAATGTCCTGTTTAAAAGAGTTACATGCTGTTTCTAGAAGAGTTATACACGTCAGGGAGAAGAAAGGAGAGACGATTGATGAGCTTGTGTGTGTGTGTGTGTGTGTGTGTGTGTGTGTGTGTGTGTGTGTGTGTGTGTGTGTGTGTGTGTGTGTGTGTGTGAATTGATAGCCTGTGTGTGAGAGATGCCTGGGGCTGTACATGCCAAAGAAGTGTTCCCCTCCGCCCTCCACTACCCTCACAGCCAGAGGCGGAGAAAGAAACTGAGAAGAGAAGACACGAGAAGAGAGAAGAGATGACAGGAGAGAAGAGCAGAGAAGAGAAGAGAAAAGAAATGAAAAGAAAAGAAAAGAAGAGAAGAGAAGAGAAGAGAAGAGAAGAGAAGAGAAGAGGTGATTGGAGGAGAAAAAAGAAAACTAGAGAGCATACTATAAAGAGGATGAGTAGAGAGATATTGAGAAGAGAAGACAGGAGAGAAGAGCAAAAGAAAAAAGAAAAGAAAAGGAGAACATAAGAATGATGATAAGGGAATTGGGGCATAAAGCCAGCATGATAAAAAATTTCAATTTAAATCTGACTGGCTCAAGGAGGTCTACATAAGTGTCTTACTTACTGTCTGTCTTACTATTGGACTGGCTGCTACTGGATGGATGAATGCCCCTTGGAAATATGGGTAACACTTTAGAATAACAGTCAGTAAAAGGCATTAGAAACTAATAACAAAGTCTTAATAAAGTGTTAATAAAGCTTTTTAAGGTGTCATTCTAAGGTGTCACCGAAATGTGAAGTGAATGGAGCTTTGGCATTGGTACTTAGATATACCACTGTGAGTACTGCCCAAATACACGTGTTTAATAACCCATTACTTTGACATCTAACCGCTGGAAACGAAAGTGACAACGAGGCAGACAAGAGTAGGGGAGAGGACAGAATTAAGACAAGAGGAGAGAAAAAGAGAGAAGAGGGCGGCGACAGAGGAGAAGGGGAAAGAGAGGGGGAAAGAGAGGGGGCAAGAGAGGAGGAGGAAAGAGAGGAGGGGGCAAGAGAGGAGGCAAGAGAGGAAGGGGCAAGAGAGGAGGGGGCAAGAGAGGAGGAGGGAAGAGAG